>NW_027505160.1:0-278345 GCF_021521415.1 Bidens hawaiensis
AAACTCGGGTCCTCTTCGTGAGTTCCATCGTATTTTACTAACTTTAGCCTTCGACGTTTAAGTTGCTTGACTTGGAAATCTTCAACTTATAGAGGTTGTTCTACAATTTTTAGATTTTCGTTGACTACAACATCCTTTAAGGGCTTGGCTAAAGTTTTGTTAGCCAGACATTTACGTAAGTTAGAGAAGTGAAATACATCGTGTATTCCATTCATCTATTCTGGCAAACGTAAGCGATAAGCAATAGTACCGATTCATTCGAGTACTTCAAATGGTCCCACAAAACATGGACTTAACTTTCCTTTCTTGCTGAATCGTACGACTCCTTTCTATGGTGATACTTTTAATAAGACCTTATCGCCTACTTTGAATTCCAACGGCTTACAGCGGACGTCTGCGAGCTCTTTTGTCGATATCTTGCTGTCTTAAGTTGTTCACGGATTTGTAAAACTTATCCGTTGTCTCTTGGACTATCTCGGGTCCAAGTATTTGATTATTTCCAGCTTCGGACCAGCATACAGGCGTTCTACATTTCCGTCCATATAAAGCTTCAAATATACGGCCTGAATACTTGTGTGGTAACTATTGTCATATGAAAATTCCATAAGACGAAGGTGATCATCCCAACTTCTTCCTAAATCGATCACATAAGCTCGGAGCATATCTTCAAGCGTTTGAATTGTTCTTTCACTCTGCCCATCAGTTTGGGGATGATAAGCAGTGCTAAGATTCAATTTAGTTCCTAATGCTTGCTGGAAACTATTCCAGAAATGAGACATGAATCTATTGTCTCGATCGGATATGATAGATAGTGGCACACCATATAATGATACAATGTTGTTCATGTATATTCGTGCCAATCTATCCATAGAATAAGATTCATTTATAGGTAAGAAATGAGTGGATTTAATTAATCTATCAACAATTACCCAAATAGCATTGTGCTGTCGAGTAGTCATAGGGAGTTTTGTAATGAAATCCATTGTTGTCATCTCCTATTTCCATACAGAAAGTTTAGGTTCCTGAAGCAAACCTGAATGTTTCTAATGCTCTACCTTGACTTGTAAATAGTTTAAACACTTAGCAACATATAAAGCAATATCTCTCTTCATCCCATTCCACCGGTAGTTTGGCTTAAGATTTTGATACATTTTATCACTACTGGGATGCATCATGTACTTCGATTTATGAGCTTCATTCATGATCTTTTCACGTAAATCACCAACAATTGGTACCCAGATTCTATTTCCGAGTCATAGTATATCGTCATCTCCTTTGACCAAAGAATCAATGGTGCCGTTACGTTTTTCTTTTGAGATATGATTTTCTTCAATTGCTTGCTTCTGAGCTTTCTTGATTTTGTTCGATTAGATCTATTTATAACTCTAATATCAAAGCTCGAACTCTTTTGGGTTGTTCACGTTCTTTCCAGCTCAATGCGTCAGCTACCACATTTGCTTTTCCTTCATGATAGATAATTTCACAGTCGTAATCGTTTAAGGTTTCCATCCATCTTCTTTGACGCATGTTAAGTTCCTTTTGATCAAAGATATGCTTTAAGCTCTTATAATCAGTGTACACGATAAACTTGACTCCATAGAGATAGTGCCTCCATAACTTTAAGGCAAAAATTATGGCACCTAACTCTAGATCGTGAGTCGTATAATTCTTTTCGTGTACTTTCAATTGACGAGAAGCATAAGCTGTTACTTTATTTCTTTGCATTAGTACGCAACCCAAACCTGAATGAGACGCGTCACTAAATACAACGAAATCCTCTGTAACTTCTGGCAAGGCCAGTATATGTGCATTTGTAAGCTTTTGTTTAAGTAAATCAAATGCTTCTTGTTTTTTGATTCCCCATTCATACTTAACATTCTTCCGGGTTAGTGAAGTTAGGGGAACTGCTATACGGGAGAAATTTTCGATGAATCTTTTATAATATCCAGCCAAACCTAGGAAACTTCTGACCTCGGTTAGTGATCTAGGAATCTCCCATTTAGCTATTGCTTCAATCTTTGTGGGTCCACTTGAATTCCATTTGTATTGATAACGTGGCCCAGAAATTGTACTTCATGCAGCCAGAACTCGCACTTGGAAAATTTAGCATACAACTTCTTGTTTCGGAGTATCTCAAATAAGATCCTAAGATGAACTTTGTGATCTTCTTCTGATTTAGAATAAATAAGTATATCGTCGATGAATACGATTACAAATTTATCTAATTAAGGCTTACAAACACTGTTTATCAACTCCATGAAAGCCGCTGGGGCATTAGTGAGTCCAAATGGCATTACGATGAACTCATAATGTCCTTACCTCGTCCGAAAAGCTGTTTTCGGGATATCTTCTTCTTGAACTTTCAACTGATCATATCCAGAAAGTAAATCTATTTTCAAAAAAAAACTCGCTTCTTGCAGTTTATCGAATAGGTCGTCAATTCTAGGTAGCGGATATCGATTCTTAATAGTTAATTTGTTCAAGGCTCTATAGTTGATACACATTCTTATGGAACCATATATTCTTTTTCACGAATAATATCAGTGCTCCCCAAGGTGATGAGCTTGGACGAATAAATCCTTTCTCTAACAACTCATCCAGCTGTTTCTTCAATTCCTTCATTTCCGTCGGAGCCAAACGATAGGGGGATTTGGCTATTGGAGTTGTTACAGGCATTAAGTCTATTATGAAATCGACTTCTCAATTGGTTGGAATTCCTGGGAGTTCATCAGGAAAGACGCCGGGAAATTCGGATACTATAGGTACTTCTTTGATTTCCTTCAGTTTTGATTCTTCCGTTGCATAAGCCATAAATGCTAAACATCCTTGGTTTAAGCATTTGTTAGCTTTCATTGTGGAGATTATGCTAACATGACCAGCGTCTTTGTCGCCGGCGATTTGAATTGTCCGTTTATCAGAAGCTTGGAGTTCGATGGTTTTCTTATTGCAAATGTTACGGGCATGGTTGTCAGATAAGCAGTCCATACCTAGAACTATATCAAAGCCCGCTAATGTCATGGGCAGTAATTGTATAGGGATAACGTAGCCTGCCAACAAGATCTTTCCATTTTATAAGGTTTTGGAAATTTTAACTATCTCACCACTGGCCGTCTCGATGTTTATAGTTTTATTCAATTTCCTTAAAGGTTCGTTTAATAGAACAAAACTTATAATCAATACAACTTTGATTTGCACCATAATCAAATAAAACTCTCGTGTAAGACCCCGAATCCCAGGAATCCTGCAGTTGGTAATCATATCTAAAATTCATAAAAATTTAAAACCAAGAAAATTCATTTCGCTTAAAACAAGTTCAGAGTAAATAACAGCGGAAAATCTTAAGTACTAAATCAAGTTCCCAAAACTCGAGAATTATGCCCAAATCCAAATTTAAATATATTTAGTAATAATTAAAAAAATAGTGTTCATTATTGAAATCCCAGACTAGATATGCCTTCAACCGTCCAAGTAGTCTCGAGCACGTCCAAGCGGTAAGCATCCTCCTCTTAACCTGAAACTCACACTAACAAACACACAAAGTCAACTTGAGCTGAGTGATTTCAAGTTTCAATAATTGACATTTATATAAATCATTCCAAGAGTTTAAATATAAAATGGGATATGAATAGTTAGGCCGTAATAAACGATAAGTCATCATACTTATATATCTATATAATTATATCCCTATACATAATATCCAAGTAATAACATCGGGGTCGAGCACACGTACAACCCAAACACATAACATTCCATCCAAGTAATAACATCAGGGTCGAGCACACATACAACCCAAACACGTAACATTCCATCCAACGTATGCAAACACAAAGTAGGCATACGCAAACATCCTTAGTCGATACGACTAATTAACATCGCCAATTATTGGCCATAAAATAACACATGTGTAAACATATGTACAAACATACATAAATATCATCCCAAGGCATACTCTATACAAGTAAGCCCATGCAAAATCATTTAAATGGTTCATCAAGCAAAATCAGTTCGGGTGTATGCTAGCCCAAAACATGAAAAGAGTGAAAAGGGGGATCATGAACTCACTTGACACAAGACACGATATCACCACGAGCTAGAGAACCCCTAAGTATCCCCACAACTCAAACGCCTGTCGGTTTACATACAATCATTACTAACGACACCGAATGGACTCGTTTATCCTATGAGGCGTTCTAATATGGTTCAAGTTACCTAAAGCCTCAACCTCACCATGTTCGATTAAAACAGTCCCCGGGGCCTTATATTTACCAAAACGACTGATAGTTACTCCAGAGAACAAAGAATTCCCAAATACCCCCGGAAGCACTAGGTGAGACTAACATGCGCGTTTAAGAGTTGTTTAGGCAATTAACATCCAAATCAGCCCTGTGTTGACCCAATAAGATAAATTCACAGTCAACAAGTCAACACGACGCTACACGAGTTGAATGGGTCGGTAACCCGCAAGCACAACACACCAACTATTCAATAAAGGCGAATTCGCGTTGTACCGACCCGTTTGAGTAACCGACAACCAATTCAGCCACATTACCTTAAAAATCAGTTTTTGACAGCCCACAACTCATACCGAGGATACAACATTCGAATTGGTTGTTAGTTCCCTCAAACAACGCACTAGACATCACAATTCACAAACTAGTCAACCGAATACTAGTTTTCAAGCTACAACTAGTTGACCAATCAAACGAACACCAATGCACATGATTTTAAAGTATGTTATATGGGACATACCTAGGAAGATTGTGGTGCAAAAACCTTTGCTGAAACATCCCGAAACTGCCTAATTGGACAGCCACTCGGTAAGCCTAAAACAAGCGGTTTAACGATCAATACGCGATGTATAAGGACGGTTTAAGGTGTAAAAGACTAGAGGGGACATGGGACTAACCTTGACTTGAAGTTTTACATCCTAATCTTGGCTGCAAAAAGAAAAACAAAGGCTTGGGGGGGGGGGCTGCTCTAATTCCGATCGGTAGGTAGGGGGGAGGGGTTTAGGGTTTTATGATATTTTATAACATGTTACACTCTAGCCCCTCCAGTTGGAACAATGTAGAAACTTGGCGGAAAAGTTAATTAGTTTAACGAACCAGAATGACGGGAAAGCCTCTGAGGAATGTCGGATAAATCTTGAGAGGTGTACATACTTTACATGAATTAAATCACTTAATTGAAATTAACGGGCGTACATCTCGCGTAAACGTTATTAACTAAGAATGCGGGTGATGGTTTTCGGTATGTCTGCGGCCTTTTTGGTGTCAAGTACAAAGACTCGAGCATTCCCCTTCTTTCCATCATTCTTGGTGCCACTTCCTCCAGCATCTCCAGCACCTCCAGCACCTCCACTACCAGCAACATTCTTTTTAGGACATTCAAAGATAAGATGTCCCTTCTCCTAGCAGTTGAAGCAAGTCATTTTATTCTTCCAACAATCAGCAGCAGCCTACCCTGGATTTTTGCATGTATAACAGATGTCAGATGTTGACATTGCAAACTGACATCAACCCAGATGATGCCTTTTACAAATCTTGCATAACGGGTAGTTAGAATTAAAACCACCCCTCCTCCTATCCACATCTTTTCCCTTGAAATGGTTATTTCCCTTTCCTTTCTTATCATTCGTTGTATATTCCTTCTTATCCTCTTCCTTGTTGCGGATCAGACCGTTCATCAGATAACCAGCCAGCTCCATGGTGGATTCGGCCGTCTACGTCAGATGAGACCTTACCATGTCTTGTATCTCTCCCGGTAAACCCCATATGTAGCGGGTTACCTTGCTTGATTCGGGTGTTACCAATTGAGGCACAAACCTACAATACTCTTGGAATTTGGTATTGTAGTCTCTCAAGTTAGTTCCGACTACTTTGTGATTGAGAAACTTGGTTTGGATTAAGTCGGTCTCATGCATTGAACAAAAAATCTGCAGAACCAGATCTTTAAACTCTTCCCATGTCAACTGATACATGGTCTTTCTTCCCTTTGTCATCAATAGAGTGTTCCACCACTCTAACGCTTCTCCTTTAAACATTTGCGCTGTGTACTGAATCCTTTCCTCCTCAATACATTTGCTTATGATGACGATTGATTCCATTTCTTCAAGCCCCCTTATGGCTGCTATGGCATCTTTGTCGCCATAAAACTCCTTTGGCCCAAAATTTTTGAAGTATTAGAACAAACAGCCTTCGATCCTTAACTTCTTTTTAAAGGTTTGGTGGAACTCTTCACCGTTGGCTGATCCTTCATCACTCCCTTCCTTTTGAGGTGTAGGATTTGGACGGGATTTGGATTTGATAGACTTACTTGGTTGTCGATTTTCACTTTGATGGACAGATTTTTCTTTCATGGCGGGTAATAAGGTATTCATGGCATTAATCATTTCTTGCATTTTGGTTATCAAGTGCTCATGGTTTCCTTGAGCAGGCTTAGTTTTTGATCGGTTGCTTTTAGCGTTTGAAGCTTCCTTATTTTGGGAGGGATTACTTTGTTTCGACATTCTGAAATTATAAGGAAATTGATTCATAACTAAAAGTTTTTATTTATATCACAAATGGGAGTACATTACAACAACGACAACTCCTACTACCATGAACTTAGAAACAACGATACAAGCACTAATACAACGGACTTATTAACGGTACACTACAGTAGAGTGGGAAACAAGCTGTACAACTACAACAGAATGGGAAAACAAATGGTACGACTACAGCAAAGTGGGATCCCTAATCCTTCACATATTTCTTGATCATTCTCTTCAACTTACTACATTTGTGTAGTAACTTCTTTCCCACCTTCTTTTTCTTGCTACTCTCCGTAGCCATCTTCTTTCGCAACTCATCGGTTTCATGAAGTGCCCGATCAAGGTATTCTTCTTGTGATTGGGGGATGACATTTGGATACCCGTATTGAGGTGGTGGATCTCGATATCCCATCATGACTATGTTATATTGGTTCCTTGGGTATGGTGGTGGGGGACTTGATTCAAATGGCAAGTTATAAAAAGCTTCCGTAGCCTCTCCTTGCTGCCTTATCTCATTCACATGTTCTGATATGGTCAGAACAACACCAGGGTAGGGTGGAAAGCCATTTGTAAGTGCTTGGTCATACGGATCTTGCGGATCATAATAAGGGGACAGGTGAAACAACGGTTGTTGACAACCCATACTCGATGGATAGTCACGTCCTGGGTGGTTTTGCACCTCATGGCTCTTCTCATCAATGCTCATTTCTTTTTGAGCTTCCTCTTCTGGATCTTCTTCTGGTTTTTCCTCTGATTCCTCTTCTTGCTCAACTTCTTCTTCGGGATCTTCTTCTGGTTCAACTCCACCTTATCTTTATTCACATCAACCTGAATGGTCACCTTTTCAAAAGGTTGCATCACTCTCATATTGGGTTTCCTTGATGGACCTGACAGAATTATTAGGAGAATCTGTGGGGTTATGAACTGGAGTTCTTGTATATCTTGGGTCGGAATAAATCAGCATCCAACTTGGGGTGTTCTCCTTAGGACCAAACTTAGCTGGCTCGTCAACCTGCATTTTATCGAAAGGATGATTCTCTGGGGTTGGTGGGTCACTTGGTATGTTGATAAGCATTTACTCTGTGCCAGGGAAGTGAATGGGTTGACTTCCATATGAATGGTATGACGGGCCTCTCTTGTTTGAAGAAATCAGTGTAGTAGCTATCACTTTCACCGTTGGGAGGAATGATGGGTTCCAGACAGCCTGCCTGTCTCATTTCTTCATAAAAGGACTCCATCATCTTTTTAAATGTCGACATCTATAAGGATTAGAATAATAAGGGATAGGAAAGGATATCAACCTATCTTATCCCTATATAATAACATAATAGAACATTGAAACTTATCTCTGATCAAAGCTTAGGTATACTTATATACCTAATTCGCTAAGATTGATGGCTCTGATACCAACCCTGTCACACCCCAAACTAGGGCCTGGGCGTGTGACTCATAAGTTGGTACCTGTTTTGTAAATATATCAGAGTTTAAGGTTGTAAGCGGAAGACTTGATTTAAAATATTATTATATTTGAAAGATCGAATTTAAAGACACCCGTTAGTTTGTACAAAAGTGTTTGGATAACAAAAACCATGATTTACATTATTTTAATAATAAAACGATCATTGAGCCATCAGATTTTCTAACGGCTATCCATTATCTCCAAGCACCTACTCTTCATTACCTATAAAACAGTTATAAAAATATGTCAGCAACACATGCTGGTGAACACGCTGACACAAAACATTTAAATACTTAGTTCTCCCCTTGGTATCTTATGACCCGACCCATCGTGGCTTAGGAAATAACCAAGCTAAATTTACTATTATAAACATCCAGTTATACTTTAAACCGCTCAGCGATACCGCAGCATCGAGGACTTAGCAACTACCAATATACACGAGATAATCCCTTCTCGGACATTACTTAGGTCCAGCCCAACGTGGCGGAGGTATTAGCAAGTGTGGTGCGGTGTGCCCACCATCTATCCACATATCTAAGGATCCAAACAAACGTATACAATAGCCTGAGTGTCAGTGATTACTTTCTTTTATAAAGTTTTAGAGATATATAATCCCATGCAAACATTCAAATACTTGTTTTACAAAAAGTTGGACGTATTCACCTTTCTTCTTGTTTGGTGTTTCTCACCCATTTGTCTTGTTATCTCAGACCTATAGTACGAGAATAACATTTTATAAGTACTAGATCAACGATCTAGCTTCAGACCTTTAGTCCGTTTGCATAACCTTCACCTTGACATTTATCTCTTTATAAATATAAGGACTTCTAATCCTTTCTTTTGTTAATCGTTTATAAACTATGTTTCTTCTTTATAAAGTAATATACATTTTAAATTTCTTTTATCATAAGAAATATTTATAAAAATTTTTATATATAATAGAGAAATATTATTTCATCTATAGTCTCGACTTATGAAATATTTTTACTTTACTATATGATCAAGGTACGGGCTATATCCCTGACTAGGGTCTAAGCCATTTATAATATAATAATCGAGCAGAACCACTACCTTGTATGGCTTATTATACGAAATGCTTATGCTCTACTTGGGCCGCACTTCTACTTGGAGGAAAGTCGAGGGAGCAACTTGGAAGAATTCTAGTACGCACTTCGAGGCAAAACACATCGGAATATTGACATATCGGGGTTGTGGCATGATTATCGAGGTTGTGTGTGTGAGTTGGAGTGTGAGGGATGGATGAGAAGTTCCCCCATGGCCGTTCTATTTATAGTGAAAAGTCTGCAACTTCGCATCGTATGAAGTTGCCTAGTAGGGTTACTGAGTCTGCCAAGTAGGCTTGCCACGTGTCACCTCGCCCTGACACCTGTCACCGCGTGTGACACGTGTCCCATGACGAGTCTCCACGTGTCGATTGTCAGTGACTCGCAACTTCGCATCGTGCGAAAATGCAAGACCCAAAACCTTCGCGTCGCGTGAAGGTGAAAAATTTCAAATCTTTCATTTTTAGTCCCTTATCTTTTGGTAACTTGTCATGTCTTGATCTCGTCCCAACACCCAAAAATACTAATGCGAGCGTGTGAAGTGCAAAGTGCGCCATCAAAGCACCACATTTAGCCGATCGCCCTTCACCCGAGCCCGTGCCCATGCACGTGCACATGCGCGTCGGGTGCTCCACACCCTCCGCTAGGACTAGGGAGAGTGGTTAGCCACATAAGAACATTGTCATGGAAAGTTCCCTCCTTATAAAGTGCTTTCTTTTTCTTCCTTCCTCCTATGTGGAATGGAGTTTTCCCTTCCTATTTCCTTAACATAAGTTACTTTCATTTCTTTGTCATATTTTACCCATTATTTATACCATGAATATTTTTATCCCTCATCTTTATTATTTGTCAAAATTGGACCAAATTTTTCGTGATGTTACAGTCATCATCTAAGCAACCTATTCATATGGTTGAAATGAATCATAAATTGAAAGAAACTCAAGTTGATGATGCATTCATAATGTATTCAAACGTCAACCCGAGGAAAGTGGTTCGGGTTGAAGTTCCTAATGTAACAAACAAATTCATTGTCTGTGCTCAACCTGTTTGTAAGAACACAGACTCGGGAATAATTCATGATGGCTATCTGAAAAAGAAAACCTAAAAACCCGTCACATATTCCCAAGTACCAAAAAAAAGTGTTAACTTAAATTTATCTCCAGAAATCTTAAAAGGAGAGCTCAAGACTAAGGCTTGGGCTGCCTTTTTGAACTAATCGTTTTACGTTTTATGCAGAGTTCATCCAGGTCTATATCAGGTCACAAGTGGGTATTAGACAGTGGATGCTCTCGGCATATTACCGGAAACCTTGATCTTCTTATTAATGTCAACGATATTCAGGGAGGTTATGTGGTATTTACTGGTAATAACGGTGGGATGATTACTAAAGAAGGAGAGGTCTCAAACGGGACAGGTACGTTAAAGAATGTTAATTATTGTCAAAAACTGGATCACAATCTGTTAAGTGTCTCACAGATATATGATAAGAAATATACCACGGTTTTCACAGACAAGGAATGTGTTATCCTTCAACAAGGATACATGATTCCTGAAGAGATGGTTGTTATGCGATCTCCTAGATCAAATGATATTTATGTCCTTGACATGAGTATTAATGTAAACGGTTCACCCTCTGAAACGTGTTTTGTCTCCAAGGCTACGGAGAAAGACTCGATTCTTTGGCATAGACGCATGGGGCACATCCACGTTTTCATGATAAATCATCTAATCACAAATGATTTGGTGGATGGTGTAACCCTCAAGAATTTCAAGTTGAATGATCATTGCGTTTCTTGCAAGAAGGGGAAATAGAAGAAAAATTCACACCCGTGCAAATCGATTAACTCGATTATCACACCCTTGGAACGACTTCACATGGATTTATTTAGTCTAGTGAATCGTGCTAGTATTGCGGGTGATTTGTACTGTTTGGTTGTAACTGATGACTTCTCAAGGTATTCATGGGTTTTATTTATGGGTTCGAAAGATCAGATACCTGTTTTAATTCAGATCTTATCACAAAGATCGAATCACTTTACAAACTGAAAGTGAGACGAATTCGTAGTGATAATGGAACTGAATTCAAAAACAATGTTTTGGATTTCTTTTGTGTTCAAAACGGAATACATTTGGAATTCAGTGCACCGTATGTTCCTCAACAGAATGGTGTATCTGAACGGAAGAATCGGACGTTGATAGAAGCTGCTAGAACAATGCTTGCTAACTCTAAGCTTCCCGTTCAATTCTGGAACGAAGCTGTGAATACGGCATGTTATTCTTTGAATCACGTCCTAACTATAAAGAAGTTGAGGAAAACAAGTTATAAACTTCTGAATAACCGTAAGCCTAACCTAAAGTATTTGGAACCATTCGGGTGTCCATGTACGGTATTGAAGAGAGATGCCGGGAAATTTGATGAAAAGGCATTTGAGGGTTACTTTTTAGGTTATAGTTCTCCTAAGAAGCGTGTCTTCAATATCTCTTCAGGTTGTGTAGAAGAATGGTATCACGTAAATTGTCAAAGCTACACTACACCTTCAGCCGGTACAGGTCCTGATTGGATGTTCGACTATGATGATTTATTTAATTCGTTTACACCAACTTTTGAAGATATACCTAAAGACTTTGTTTGGTCGTATTTGGAAGAATGATGTCTTCCTATTCCAAGTTCTTCATCTGCTGATGTGAATGACATTCCTAACGTATCAAAGACATCTAATGATGTTTCTGATTCTTCCAATGACGCTGATTTCGTTGATTCGTCTTCAATACCATTGGATGAAACTCAAGAAACAAACGAGCCAATTCTTGTTGAAGATATGTCATCGACAGTCTCTTTAGACACAGCGGAGGAAAATATCACCAATATTGGTAATAATGTATTTGTGCCTGTGAATCCTTCTTTAAGGATTCACAAGAATCAATCGCATGAACTGATAATTGGGGATGTGAACGACGATGTTCGAACGAGACGCCTATTGGCTAATGTATGTGACGATGTGATTGAATGTAATGTATCTCCTACAAATGATCCGATTTTGTGTGCTTATGCGGATTTGCACTCAACGGGGATTCTAAACATTGCACGATACACTTGCTTTTTATCTCAGATAGAACCGACAAGTGTCACGAGCAAGGAACCGTCTTGGGTTGAAGCTATGTAGGAGGAGCTGTAGCAGTTCATAAGACTGGGTGTATGGGATCTGATTGACAAACCCGCTCGAGTCAAAAGAGCTATACCGACGAAATGGGTTTATAAGTGCAAGAAAGATGACCGAGGGGTAATCGTGATAAACAAGGCACGATTGGTCGTATTGGGTTATAATCAACAGGAAGGCATTTACTACACGGAAGTGTACGCTCCAGTAGCACGACTGGAAGCGATACGCATATTTCTTGCCTACGCAGCCTACAAGAACTTTAAAGTTTATCAGATGGATGTTAAATCGGCATTCTTGAATGGAGAGATTCATGAAGAAGTGTATGTGAAGCAGCCTCCCGGCTTTGAGGATCCAGACTATCCAAAGCTTGTTTATCGCTTAAACAAAGCTTTTTGGCTGACCATTTGATTGATAGTGGATTTAAGATGGGAACTGTGGATTGTACTTTATTCTACAAGAATGTTGGTGAAGATTTGCTCCTCATCCAGATTTATGTGGACGATATTATTTTTGGTTCAACAAATGACAGCTTGTGCAAAGATTTCGAGAAGACGATGCAAATCAAATTCGAGATGAGTTCAATGGGGGAGATGAGCTTCTTCTTGGGATTGCAAGTTCACCAGTCTGATTCCGGGATCTTTATCCATCAGACCAAATATGTGAACGATGTCTTGAGCCGATTCAAGATATCTGCCAGAAAAATCCCTTCGACACCTCTTCCCATGGGTCACAATTTATCACCGGATGAATTGGAGGATACCGTTGATCCACCTGTTTATCGAGCAATGATTGGTTCTCTTATGTATTTGGCTGCATCACGTCCTGATATAATGTTTGCTGTTTGTTTATGTGCCCGGTATCAATCAAGTCCCCGAGTGACTCATCTGGCAGCAGTTAAGCGTATCTTACATTATTTGAGGGGAAATAACGATATCGGGTTGTGGTACCCCAAGGACGATAAGTTTGTTCTCATGGCTTATACTGATTCGGACTACGGAGGATGCAAGATCAACTTCAAGTCTACAATAGCGGGTTGTTAGTTTTTAGGAAACCAGCTTGTTTCTTGGCAGTGTAAGAAGCAGACAACGGCCTCAACTTCAACAGTCGAAGCGGAGTATGTGGTGGCCTTGAGTTGTTGTTCACAGGTTCTCTGGATCCAGCAGCATCTACGGGATTATGGTTTGAAGTTTCTTACCACTCCCATTTACATTGACAATTCGACCGCTATTTCTATCACCAAAAATCCGGTTCAACATTCTAAAACAAAACATATTGAAATCCGTTATCACTTTATACGTGATTGGTTTGAAAAGAAACAAATTGATATTGAAAAAATACATACGGATTTTCAAAAGGCTGACCTTTATACCAAGGCATTTGATAAAACACGTTTTCAATACTTACTAGGTATAAATGGTTTACAAAGATTAAATGATATTCAACAGCTCGGTTGAATCATTTTATTTTCATTTTTTTTCTTGTTTTCGTTCTGTTTGTTGTTTTTAGTGGGAGAAAAATATAAAAATCCAAAAATATTGTGTTTTTCAGTTTGTACAGAAAAATTAAAAACTCCAAAAACATTCAAATATCGAAAAATACAAAAACATTGAAAAAACCTCCTCAAAATGAGTTCTCGAGCAAAAAGAGAAAACGATAGTACATTGGTCATTTGCTCCCAAGTCCAGTAAAAAGTAAGTAATAAAAGACTGTATGTTTAATTGCATTGATGTATTGGTAGGTCTTTTAACAAACAAGTTCAAGTAAGTGATATAAATCTAATTGCCGAATAACTTAGATTATTGGCTCTAGAAATGGTCTTGATAAGGATGGCAGGAATGTAGTAATCAGGTCATACTCAAGCCTTCTAATCAATTTGAAAAACATTTTTAAAGGAAAAGCTTCTAGTTGGTGGTTAACACTTCAATGATGTATGGTCTTATGGCCTTAAATCTTGAATTGATGGGATGCTTTAGGGTTCCTGACTCCATTGGCTCTTTATATGGTTTTACGTCTGGTATTCATTTTGATGAATATTAAAAAATGCTTGAAAAAGCGAACCCGCAGTATAACTGCTTAAGTCTCTAAACTTGAAAAAGCGAACCCACATAATGGATAGTGATTGATATACCTGATAGATCTGGTAATGTATCTTTATATCTATTTAAGTTATTGCTTGTTTAGGTAATTTATTTGATCAGTCTTACTGATTGATATACCTGCCACCACCGCCGTTATGTAATACTTGCCACCACCGTCGTTAACTTCTCCGCCACCATCTCCTACCCTTTCTACCTCCACCACCGTCAACCTCTCTGCCATCGCCGCCGTTAACTTCGCTGCCACAATCGCCTCTGCCTTCTCTATAGTTGCTCCTCGGGTGGTAGTTAAGGCTACTCCTCCGCTGCAGGTTGCTCCGTTTTGGATTGTGAAATGTCGGAGATGATACTCCATATTTATGTAACAAATTAAGCATGTAAATGCTTGAGCAGATCTAGTGAATCAGATCTATTCCTCTATGTGATACTTTGGGTTGTTCTTCCCCAATTTGGTTCCTTGACTTTCTTAGTCATAGAACCAGAGTTAGTATCTTTATTTTATGGTTCGTTGACCTTCTTGGTCAGCTAATCGGAGTTTGATTTTTGGGTTTTTGAGGCTCGTTTTGGGGTTTAGTTGTTTTCGTGGTGTTTTGTTGGGAGGAGGTGGTATGATCGGGGTTATTGATGATGGTGTTTGGCCGTGTCCAATTAGAGGTTTCCACTGTTGCCCGGATGGATCACCGGGGTCCAAGGGGGTGCGATTGGTCGCGCGTATTAAGCGACTCCATTTGTCTTCGGATGACAGGAAAGAGACCTTGCGGGAGGCGATCTCCACAGATTTGGATTTTTTTATTTCGGTTGGTGAGGCTTTAAAGGTCTCGCGACAATGGGTGTGTGGGGTGTGTATGGAGTTACATGCTTTCCGCCGGGGGTGCCATCATGATGGCGGGACAGTCTGGTTCAAGTGGGTCGCGGGAGAAGTAGAGGAGTTTGTTGTGGGGATTGCTAAGCCGCATGTTAGTAGGGAAGCTGTTGTGGTGGGAAGGGTGGGGGTGGATGTTGCCCTTCTTGACCGTGTATTCGCTCTTCCTATCACGACTGTTAAAAGCTTCCTCATAGTTGTCGTATGGCTTTTCCTAGGCTTTCGGGGCTACTTTAGGTAAGGTGGCGGCTATGCCAGAGTCTATTGAGGCATGGGTGAAACTTTTGTTGTTACCACGTTGCACCTTACGAGTTTTTAGACCTTCTAGCCGGCGGGAACGTAGGTCTGGCAATAGGAAGTCTCTGCAATGCCATAGTATTCAGCGGGCGCCGGTAGCCTGGGGTGACAGTAATGGTTTCTTTGACCTTAAATTATCGCTTTTTGACCAACCCTTAGGGGGTGCTTCGGGGGGTGATACGTTTGTCCCCGAGTCTGGCAGCTCCTGGTTGTGCACCAACGTTAAACAATGTTTACGAAAAGTTGCGGACGGGCGTTTCACTGCTGCGGTTAAAGTTTTATGCTCATCAGAGGTTGCGCCTTTCGGTAAGGATACTTTGAATGTGTTGGTGGCTAAGCATCCCATCCTACCCCCACCGAGTATGCCTATTTCCTTGCTTTCTGATCCTCCCCTTGTTGTGGACGTTGATAGTGTGCTTGGTTGCATTAAATCTTTCCCTAAAGGGACTTCGTGTGGGTGGGACGGATTGAGAGCCCAACACATTTTAGATGCGTTGTGTGGAGAGGAGTCTCCTATTGCGGATAGTTTGCTCAAGGCTATTTCTATGGTTGTTAATTTATTTTTGGGGGGGAGGTGCCCTAGGGTGTTGGCAGAGTTTGTTGCGTCGGTCCCCCCTTACGCCATTGCTCAAACCAGACAATGGGATTAGACCTATTGCCGTAGGGGCCATTTGGAGGAGATTGGTCTCTAAGGTGGCTATGAGGGATGTCGAGAAGGAGATTGCTAAGTACCTCTGTGACTTTCAATTTGGGGTGGGAGTCCCTAGTGGGGCAGAGGCTGTGCTTCATAGCGCGAACAAGTTTGTAAATTAGTTTCACTTGAATGGGTCATTGGCTATGCTTACTGTTGATTTCTCTAATGCCTTCAACTTAGTCGATAGGACGGCCCTTCTGCATGAGGTACGGAGTCGATGTCCTTCTATTTCCTTATGGGTGGATTTTTTATATGGGCAATCGGCTAGGTTATATGTGGGGGATGTTTACATTAGGTCCACCACTGGGGTTCAACAGGGGGACCCTCTTGGGCCCTTCTCTTTGCCTTAGTTTTACATCCACTTGTTCACCGAATCAGAGATCATTGTAAGCTTCTTTTCCATGCTTGGTACTTGGATGATGGTACGATTATTGGGGACACTAAAGAGGTGGCTAATGCATTAGATATTATCAGGGCCGAGGGCCCTTGTTTGGGTCTTGAATTAAACTTTAAGAAAACAGAATTATTTTGGCCAACGTGTAATGGGGAAAAGGTGCATGATGGGTTGTTCCCTTGCGGGATTGGAAGGCCAGTGCTTGGTGTGAAACTCCTTGGTGGCGCTGTAAGTCGGGATGCGGGGTTCATTAGTAGTTTGGCGGTGAAAAGGGCATCTAATGCTGTGGAATTGATGAGTTGCCTCCCAAGGCTTCGGGACTCTCAATGCGAACTTCTTTTGCTTCGTTCATGTATGGGGGTCGCAAAGCTGTTGTTTGGCCTAAGAACGTGCCAACCTATGTATGTGGTGGAATCTGTTTCTATTTTTGATAATGGCCTTCGACGGTCGATTGAGGACATCGTGGTTTGTCGAGGGCCATTTTTCGGGGATCTTCAATGGAGGTTGGCATCACTTTCGACCCATTTTGGGGGGTTGGGTTTATGTTCGGCCAAGGATGTATCTACATATGCTTTTGTGGCTTCGAGAGCACAATCATGGAGTTTGCAGGACCACATTCTTCGGGGATGTGGTATTGATGGGTTGGACACTGACTATGGGTGTGCGATGGATCGTTTACGTACTTTACTTCCCGATTTTGATCTTAGCGGGTTCTCTAATAAGGACACCCCCCTAGAGCCCAACATGCTTTGGCGAGTGCCTTATTTAGTGGAATCGTCCAGAGTTTAGAAGCGAAGTTTGATCTATCTCCTCGCCAAACAGCGGTGTTTGAATGTCTTCGGGCTCCTCGGGCTCAGGATTTTCTAACGGCCATCCCTATTGAAGTATTAGGCCAACATATGTCGGGGTTGGAGTACCGGGCTATCCTTAAGTTCCGGCTAATGATCCCTATGTTTCCGAATGATGAGCCTTGCCCAGTTTGCCGCAAGGTCTGTTTGGATCCCTTTGGAGACCATGCGGTGCATTGCAAAGAATTACCTGGTTTTAAATACAGACATGATTTGGTTAGGGATGTTCTGTGCCATGTTCTTAAACGGGCAGGGATTTCTGCTAAAAAGGAGGCCCCTTTTAACTTTCTCACAGATCCGCTCGAAGGGAGGTCCACGTTACGACCGGCTGATATTCTTGTCTTTGGGTTGGTAGGGGGGAAACACGCTTGTGTGTACCTTACAGGAGTGTCTCCTCTGGTCGAGCTCAGGGACCGGGAGTTTGGTGTGGGTCAGGCTGCATTGAAGGCCGAATTGGGTAAAGTTGTCAAGCACGAGAAAGCCTGTTTGGAGAATCAACATGTGTTTCTACCTTTTGCTTTTGATACTTTTGGGTTTCTGGCCCCGGAGGCTGTGAATTTTATGAGCAGAGTTCAACGTGTTGTAAATGGTACTTGTTCGGCTCCTACGGCCAAACACTTCATTTTTAGTATGATTGGGTTTGCTATTCAGAAGGGGGTTGTGGCGCAGCTTGTTGCCCGTTTTCCTGTCACTTTATTGTAATCGTTTTGATTTTAATGAGATGATCAATAGATCCTGAACCAAAACTAAGACGGAAGGAAACTTCGATCAATATGATTCCCTTCTCGAACTCACCAAAAATAGGTACTGCATTGATAGTTTAATTGTTTACTGCTTTACATTTTCTGTATTTGAAAATTTTTAAAATCCAAAAAGATTTTATTTCTTCTGCTATATTTTCGATTCACTGAGCTGGCGAATTATACAAAACAAAAGAAAAGTTTTTACTCTAAAATTTTAAGTTAATAGTGCTTAATGTATTTTCAACTGGTATCAGTTTGTATTAAAGTAAAAATCCGTTTAAGTTAAACATTACCGATCTTTGATCGATCAGGTATTTTTAAGGTATCAATGTTTTCTAATTTATTATTAAATTCATTTTAATAAAAAAAAAACGTAATTGGTTTTCTAAATGATTATTTAAATCATTACTGAGATTAACTCTCATTCGTTAATGGTATTTGGTGATTCGTTAATTTTGATTTTACGAATGTCAAGCCTTTCGTTATTTATACATAACAAATGACCTCATTCATTATGAAAGACATTCGCTTCCGCTGAGTCTAATGAATGGAAGACATTGTGTATTCAAGGTTAACGAATGGAATGTTAATTAACATTCGTTACGTTTTAACGAATGTTACTTAGATTCGTTATATGTTTAACGTATATGGTGTGTTAAAGTATCCTTCGTTGATTTGTTAACGAATGTAGATCTATTTCGATTCAATCTTGAATGAATAAGGTTTAATTTAACGATTAAGGACATTCGTTAGTACAAATTTGAACGAATGATCTCGATTCGCGTGAAATAATTGAGGGTTTATAATCCCAAGGCAGGCGAATGAATCGTCATTCGCCTGTTTACTATTTCATTGTTTTTCTAAGAGAAACTCTTGCAAATTTTCATTAGATTCTCATATATTTGATTCAGAACTATTGATTAACATCTCTATATTCTACAGGTATTTGCGAGTACAATGATATCAAAACGAGGATATTTCATTGGGATTTTAGGATTTTATTTGTTCAGTTTATAAATTGATATGAACTGCCCTTTAAATACTCAAATGCTATTCGTTTTTAATGAAAGTAATGACAGTTAATCAACGATTAAGGTATTAAACAAATTTCCGATTATATTCATGGAGTTTGATTGTGAAATCGTTAAGGATTCAATGGGTTTGTCGATGATGTTCGTCGTCATTGACTTAATTGAGTCAAAAATGTTTGTATTTTGACTTTTGATAGTCAAAATTTAATTTAAAACAGATTCGTTATTCATTTAACGAATGATCAACAGATTCGCTATTCATTTAACGAATAATCAACAGATTCGTTATTTGTTTCACGAATGACCAACTCATTCGCTGAGATAACGAATGAGGTTGTGTGAATTATTAACGAATAAGACTTGATTCGTTAAATGATTAACAAATAAGAACTGATTCGTTAGATATTAACGAATGTGATAGATTCGTAAGAGTATTCTCGTACGAATGTGTTCATTCGTATAGTTTGTTATAACGAATGAGATGCTCATTCGTTAATCAGTAGAATATTCTTGAATATTTTACTAATATTTTATTCTTGATAAACAAAATGGCTGACGAGATCATTCAGGATCTAGTTCCCGAGCAACAACAAGATGTTAATCCAGAACAACAACCGGTGGTTCAAGCTCCACAACAAGTTGCTGAACCCGAACAAGCTCCCGTGGTATTGTCGTGGGATAAAAAGCACAACATATGTGCCTTTTTACACGATGATTTTCAAGATTCACCAATTTTTGGAGGGATGATTAAGTTTTTATTACGTTCCAGGATCTACAAGGCTATATCGACACAAACTTTGGTTTACCAAAGTATTATACATGCCTTTTGGAATACAGCTCGTTTTAATGAAGCCGAAAATTAGATAGAGGCTGTTATTCAAGAGAAACGTGTGGTGATTGATGCTGGAGTTATTAGGGATGTGTTGGGGTTTGTTGATACGGTGGATGACATATGTGAGTTTGATAAAAGTTTGATTCGTGGGTTGTTCGGTAGGATAAAGTACAAGGGGAATTTGGATAGGTCAATATACAACAAGGTAAACTTGTGCGAACAGTACAAGTATTTGATGCATGTGCTTATTTATTGCCTTGGTGGAAGAAAGGGTGGATATGACGAATGCAGAGTGGTGCTTCAATCTGCTTTCATTGCTCTTGTGCTCAACAAACCGTTCAACTTCTTTGAACTAGTTTTCTATCATTTGAAGGAGAATCTTAAGAGCCGACACAAATTCTTAATGTATCCAAGATTCCTGCAGTTGATGATTGATGATCTATAGCCAACTTTATTTAAAGATCCAGCTAATCTTAATGATCTGATGAAGTTGGAGCATATGAATGCTGAAACGATGAGGCGGTTACGTTCTTACCGTGGTCAAAGTATTCAAGATCGGCTGAGGTACAAGCGTTTGATTGGCCATCTTTCCAATATTGATTATGAAGCGCCACCTAATGATCGTTGGGCTCATGATGATTCTGATTCTGAGCGTGAATGTGGTGAAGGTGGTGATGGTGGTGATGATGGTGGTCAAGGGCCGAGCGCTGAGTTAACGTATGCACAAAAGCGCAAACGTAAAGGTAAAAAGCCGATGGTGGATAAGGGGGAGAAACCTAAGAAGCGAGGTGTTAGACGGGGTTCGGGTATTGAGATACCAAGCCAACCGTTTGAGAGACCGACTCCACCAGTATCTATTCCAGTTTCTATTCCTACTTTTCCTTCACCACAGATGATTCTGAGATCTCCAGTTCCTATTCTTACTCGATCTCCGACTCCAGTTAATATGCCAGTTTCTCCAGTACCTTTGACCATGACTTTGATGACTACATCTATGTCGGATCCGTACTTTGGAGATGTTTTGCAGACTGTATTGGCACGCATGTCTAGTCCTCAACCGACTACACATGCTACTCCAATCACTCCGACTTCGTTGCCAAGACCTGAGCATTCATTTATGACCTTTAATCGTCCTCAGGGCCCTATGAAACTTATTCATCCACACTTCTATGAGTTGTCTCCTAATGCCCAGTGGTATAATTTGCTGAATCTTGTTCATATGCAATAAACCCAGATTCAGTCAGATCATTTGTTTCAAGAACAAATGAGGGTAGAGCAGCGGAATATGTTTCAACATATCAGTTCATTCAGAGAAAAAACAGGGAACTAAAAGCCCTAATTGCTGCTCAGGGGGGGAGAGATTAGATAAGCTAGATGAGATCATCCTCCAACTTACGTGCAAAGATGATGAGTTGAAAAAGTTGAGGAATGATGAAGATGATCCGGATGAAGGGGATGTTGGTGACCAGCAATCGGGCGGTATTTCTACACCATCGGCAAGTAACCAGGCTGGTGGAACGAGTACTGGTGGTGGTAGTGAGGGAAATAATTTGCAGATTGTGCCGTACAAGGACTATACTCGAGCTAAACCGATTGATGTCATACCGGAAAATATGATTTTTTTGTGGGTATGAATGGGATTGTTTATAGTATGGTAAATGTTGATGAGATTGAAGAGGGTGAGTTTGTAGATCATTCGCTGACTAAAGAACAAATTGCCCTGCTTATGGATCTGAATGAATACGAGGTTGAGGAACTAGGAAAGACAGTGGAGATTGATTTTGAGGAAAGTACAAATCCAGGCATTCCGCGTGGGAATGTGCCTAAGTATGAAGAGGTGGAAGTGGAAGAAATGACTGCTAAGGAGTATCCTGATTTGTATACCGACAACAACAATGATTCAGGTATTCCATTCTTTACTACTGAGCCTTTTGAGGCAGCAGAACAGCGTTTACGTGAAGAACGGGAGAGGTGGAATAAGGAAGCTGAAACCAGTCACTTATATGCGAAAGAAAAGAAACGGAAACGTGCTTTGGATGGTATGTTTGGACAAAATGTGAAACGTATGAACAAGATGATCGAAACTTTCAGATACAGTGAACAAGAGGAAGTCAGACTAGCGAGGTTCGTGCATCAGCGTACCAGATGAAAAAGTACAAGAGTATTAAAGACATGAGAGGTGACTTGGTTGCTTGGTAGTATGATGCTGAACTTAAGGTATATATCGTTAAGTGGGAACATGGTATTTATTATTTCAAGCGTCCACACGATATTTTATCTATGCCGAGATGGGATGTGAGAACATTAGCCAACCGACCGTTTGTTAATCGAGGAAAAGATCAGTGGGTGAGTGGTTCTATGATCATCTGCAACATGAGACCAGATTTGGTTTCAAATTCTTCAAGCCGCAAGTGCTGACACACAAATACATTGTTGAGATTGATCCTCGCACTGGCTGGAGAAAAATGGTTTTGCAGGTTAAGCCGCAGAAGACTATGAAGAGGGTACCGATGAAGATCTTCCCTCAGAGTCTGTTCACCACTTTCAACAGATGGTATTATGATAATAGGGCGGGTGAAGCAGTAATTGTATTGGGCACTGGATCTAACACGAGTGTTATACGTGTGATTGATCCTATGTGGCTTGTTAACTTATCGGAGTCTGATAACGACACGTTATTTCAGAATCAGATCCGATTTGCTAACGTAAGTGATTATGATCTTGCGATGCACTTTCAGAGAGTTTTGCGTGTCTGTTATGCATTCAAGATACATAGTTGCACTGACTGGAAGACGAAGATGTTCAAGAAATAAAGTATAAAGAGCTCGAGACGAGGGGGAGTTTGTTGATACACGACTTGGGCATCTCGGTCTTTATTATATTATTATTATATTACTTGATAATGTAAGGGGTATTTTGGTAAATATCCCCATTCACTCTAACGTAAAGTTATTCGTTACCCCGTAGCGAATAAGATACATTCGTTATTATTGTAAGCCACATTTGTTAACCCCGTTTAACGAATGTGACAACGAATTAAGGGCATTCGTTAGTAACTAATGTAAAACGAATGAGGCTATTCATTCGTTAATATTAATGTAACGAATGACACATTCGTTAAGGATTAATTTAACGTATGTGTTGTCGTCTATATATAGGGTTAACATTATCAGTAGAGTAATCAGTTCTTATTATTCACCAAATTGCCTCGTTACTCTGCCAAAATCCTCTCAGAAACACACACTAAATGTATTACACCTTAATCGTATCACATACGCAATGAAAAACACAATGTCATCATCGATCTAGATCCATCGAGCTCTCTCAGTTTATTAAGGTTCTATAATTCTTAAAGTTTCTGCTTCCTCTTTTCTTTTCATTAGCTGCTGATTTGAGGTTTACTTAAATCTATTAAATGATTGAATTAGTCTAATTTTGTTTTTCTTTTATTTTTGTATTATTGAAGTTTGGTTTCATCGGACTATATGAACCTGCAATTAGACATAAAAAAGAAGAGCTTCTTGATTGACTCGCTAATTGAGGTAATTTTTTGAGCAAAATTCATTCATAAATTTGTTTGTTTTTGTTTTGTCGTAATGTATCACCCATCTACATTTTGTGTATGCATCTATCACCAACTAGCTTTTGATCATTCATTCCTCAAAAGACTATGAAGTCCATGCCATTATTCATGTCACACCCGATCAAAGGCGACTGAACATGCCAGAGCATAACCTATTGATTGGACAGTAGCTCAAAAGAAACTAATTAAAACGACAATAACTATTTAATTCATTAATATTAAAAACAGGTCCACACTTACAGTAACTGAATCAATTACATCATACGCTTGAATTTTTGAATAAATACCCTAAGGCCAAACTATCTATCTTCGATCTTGATAACATCAAAAACTTGAGCCTGTAGCATTTATAAAAATAGATTTTTTGTCAACAGGAATGTTGGTGAGAATACATAAGTTTAAGTTTATATATATATATATATACGGTTGGGATCAAATGAAAACTCCTCTTAAAGAGAAAATTAAATCTCCTAAAAAATTATTTTTAACTTTTTCTTTTTAAATTTTTTTTGAAGTTTCTTTTTTTTTCCATTATTCTTATATGTTGTTATTGATTCCAAAAAAAAAAACCGTCGGTAACCTCGTCAGTGTAGTGCACATATGTAATAGTGTGCATTGCATAAATATGAGTTTTCTCTTGATCCTCTTCCTATATATATATGTATATATATATATAGAGAGAGAGAGAGATAAAAATCACAATTCATATGCCAATTATGAGCATTAAAATTCTTTTGAAAATGTTGTAGATATGTTCGGTGATGTGTAGAATCGATGTATAACATTATCTACTCTTCTACGTAGCGTGCAGAATCCATAACGAAGTGAAATGCACAAGTATTCTCTTTTAATTCTTCATATAATATCAAAACAATCAAAGTACAATGTGAATTTAACACTGTTACAGTTCAGGTACTCTTGGAATGACTACTGCTTGGCGTATAAGTCTAACCACCTATTTATAGACTTGATAAAAACATGTACGGCGTATAAGTCTTATTCGGCGCATAGCTTATGCGGCATAACTTATGCGCCGCATAAGTACTTATCCGTTGCATATACTAATATGCCCGATACATGTCAAACACATTCCTGACTGATATCTAATATATACAAGACCAAAGCGATAGACATTTTGAGCATTAGCAAAGTCCCCCTTGGATATTTCTTGGTCTTGATCTTCAAAAAAATTCTTCAATCTTTAGATCCAAAAACTATCTAACGAAACTCCTTTTCTTCAAATAACCTTACTTTGACCCCTCTTGATTGATGGGAGTAGATACACCACATGGTTTATATGGAAACTTTGACCATGAAGCCCTTATCCTCCTTTCTTCACGTTTAGCATCCAACTTTGCCTCTTGATTATCATGTTCTTCACTAAACTGCCTTCACTTACTTTCTCAAACTCTACCAAAACGAATCTTGTACAGAAAGCACACCTTGACAACTCGTTGGTATTGTTGAGCTTGATCCTCATCCCTATCATCATATATTTAAATCTTTGAGAATGTAATATCTCAATATCTTTCTTAGAACAGTTCATCAACCACATCGGGTCTAACATGGTAATCACATGCCACTTCTCATTCCTCTTCAAAACTATCACAGCTTCTCTAGTAATCCGATCATAGAACCACCATTGGAAATAGACATGAAAATCCTGTACCAACGGATAAACTGGTATGACCTTCAGTGTTTTCGGCTTTGAACAAAATCATAAGTTTTTGGATCTTTTTCAGTCTTGGAGATCCGGAGGATTGGTTTCTTTGGAGTCCACTTCCTGAATCCAAATTTAGATTGTCTAACGATAAAATCCCAAATTTATGGTATAATTCCTTTCTCATGAGCATATAACTTCTAGTGGCACAAATCCATAACATCAATCCATGGAAAAGTCTTCAACTAAAAGAAACTCTCAAAGTACTGAACACCATAAGCTCTTCTCACAACAACTTTTCGTATTTTCTTCAAATAAGCAATACTTATACATATTCCTATAACAACTTCGTTCTTTGGTTTCTTGTAACTTCAAAGGGCGTAATCATTGCTTTGCAGACTCAGCATTATGCTTGAAAAACCAATCTTTCTTTTCACTGCTCACTTCCTGTTCATCAACTACAGGATTTCCTTGACTATCTAACTCCTGACTCAACATTTCAATTTCCTCGTCAAAGTCTTCATCAAATTTAGGAAATTCCTGATTGTCTTGACTTACATATCGTGCCGGTCCCCTCTCAATGGCTTCTTCCAAGGTAGATTCATCAGTAAGAATCTGTTCTTGTTTTTTATCACAACCCAATTCACTAACTATTTCATTTTCAAAGTCAAAATTAAATTCTTACTCGATGACATTCATTAATCTAGCAATCTCAGCTCAATCTAATTCAATCTCCCCCTCTTCAAGTTCATAATAAGCACCTATAGATTGAAATAAAGCAGGAGTGTAGTTGATATAGGATCAACAAACAACACATCCAAATAATCTATATTTTCTCCTCCAGAACCTCCAACTTGTTGTTGATTTTGTGGTTGTTCTGGTTCAGCTTGTGGTTCCATTTGAACTTCTTGAGTAGATGTAAAACCCACCAATATACCAGTACCACCACCAGTACTCGGATCATCATTATGATTTTCATCATTAAACTTATGAGAATCCTCATAGTCCACCTTCTCCTCATCTTCATCTTCCACTTTTTCAGTCATCTTTTCCTCAATAACTTTTTCAACAATAGTTTCAAAAATTGTTTCAACAACTTGTTCAACAGCTATTGGTTTAGTCATAGTTGTAGAAATACCAACTACATAGGGCATAATAACAACCTTAGAAAGTACAATTGGCTCCTCAGACACCTTTCCCTTACCTTTTTCATATGCTTTGTATTGATCGAACATTGTTTTGAAAGTACGTTCTTCAGAAGATAAATCACCTTGAAAATATTTCTCAAACAATCTCTCTTCAATATTTTTTGCTTATTTCACCAAGTTAATGCCCATTCTATCTTCAATTGCATGAAAATATTTCATATAATGATTAAGTAGATCAGCTTGTACTTTCCTTCTTGTCTCACCTTCAACAATATTCTTGTGTTGCTCAACATTCTCTCTCCTCAATCTAGCATCCTCCATTGTTAGACTTTCAATTGTAGAATCTTTATTCTCTACTTTCCTCTTCAAATCATCAAATTCTTTAACAGTAACAAAATCAACAAAACAACTTGCATTGAGGTCAGGAAAACCTCTAAAGGTTGATTATCCTTGAGGAGTTGTTCTTGGAATATCCTTTGGCTGTTGTCAGAGTTTCACACCCCTCCAAAAAGGAAGCACGGGCGCGTGACGTCATGTATACCGTAAGCATATGATTATCACAAACACAAATTCATATAGGATACCAATTGTTTAAAACGTTTACAAAACATGAGTTAATCAAAATACATAATAAGAATTCAAAACTATTTAAGTTATAACGATGAAGATGGTATCCTACGATGCATGTGGGTCCCTACTTGTATTCCATGACTTCAGTTTTAACCTGAAAAACATACTCGAAAACGTCAACATAATGTTGGTGAGTTCACAAGTTTTTTTTTCAGTCGTAATGTGAAATAGTTTTAGAAAAAACAATAAAAGGGTTTACGTGTTCATAACACGAAAACATTCTTGTTGAAAACGTTAGTAGGAATTCTTTGTTCATAAGCAGATATACGCTTTTCATAAAAATATCACAGGTATTCTAAAGACCACATTTAGAAGCGATTTCCCTTAATAATGTTCAGTAACAGTAATAATTTAGGGGTCATAGCAAGTAATCGTTCCACAAAAACTTCAGTAATAGTAATGATCTTGTGTATAAGTATGATTCAAATCTAGTACATCTAACTTGGACTGCAAGTATCTTATTATATAAGTCTATATCCAACACAAGACCTATAAATCATGTATGCCAAATACTTTTATGTGTCTTGCTTTACATGTGTATTGGTGATTTGAGTAGCTAACCATGATCAAGGATTCATCTCATTAGTCCTATTCGTGTAATATTATGCTAAGCCATAGCTAATGGTTAAAATGTGAATCATCTCGATGATCCCCTAGAGAATAATCCTGCGATCCCTAAGTGAATGACATTTCGATCCATAGTGAATGAACTTTTGTCCGAGTGTATGATCTTTCGATCCCAAGTGAATGATCTTACGATCCCAAGTGAATGATCTTATAACTTAATCATTTTATTAGCCAATACATTTACCCAAGCTTATTTCCCCATAACTGTTTTCTAAACGCGTAAACGAACAACTTGGCCCAGCTGGGAAAACGGGAATCTGAGCCAAGTTCGGTTTTAAGTATTAGACATTGAACAACATCACAACCTAAGTCTATTGCCACTTTCTGGGCGTTCCAGCTATACCCAGATTAGTTATACAGCACAGTTTAGTACTGAGATTATAATAATATTAAAATATTAATATTATTATAATATGGACTAAAGGGACTAAGTGATAGCAAGGGGAAACGAACCTCGAGCTGACCTCACTCTGAGTGCTTACAAAACGGTGAGTTTCATGACCCCTCTTTTCAGACTATTTACAAACCTTTGGGATGAAAAGTGTGTTTATATACAGTATCTATCAGAAAACGGTTCAGGATATAGATTATCTGAACATGTATATATGAAAAGTCCCTATAACCATAATGATTAACTACGTGCTGATGAAAGGTGATTATTATCATTGATCGGTATATTAAGTGGAGATAGTACGAATGACAAAACATAATGAAATTACACGTGACAATATGTTTATACAAACACGTCATGTTATGTTAAACATAACTAATTTGGGAATAATGTGGTCTGTAATGGCCATGGGGCTATTGTGGGTGAAAGGGGGGCCACAATAGTACTAAACTAAAGTTGAGTATAGCCTATGAGCCAAGTTCTGCTGCAACTTATAAATTAAAGTTGAGTATGGCCTATGAGCCAAGTTCTGCTGCAACTTATAAAATAAAGTTGAGTATGGCCTATGAACCAAGTTCTGCTGCAACTTATAAACCAAAGTTGAGTATGGCCTACGAGCCAAGTTCTGCTGCAACTTATTAAACGGAATAACTTGATTATGACATGAGTGTTAAGAAAATATTATGATTATATATGTTGTGGGCGGAAAGGGGGCCACTATGATTAGTAATACGTGATAAATACTATATATATATATATACATACTATGTGTATAGGCATAGGAAATTCTATGTGTAGAAAATAATAATTGTTTGTGTGTACAATGTGTAATGTTTGAGTTACGTGAAACCATTGTGGTCAGAAGAGGGACCATAGTGGTGATTTTACGTGAAACCGTTGTTGGCGGAAAGGGGGCCACAGTGGTTGATTTTATTTGGAAAATGAAGGCTCGAAGTACGAATGAGCAGCCACTATCTTATCATAGTTTCAAACTCTATCATAAACTTATACACATACATATCAGTATACAAAGACGTAGATATACATATATAAATGTAAATACATTTTCTTATATACGCGTGTACATACAAACTATGACTGTATGGTGCGCAGAACTGATTTCGTTAAAACTTATGAAACTCACCAACTATTCGTAGTTGACCTGTTTTAACATGCTTTTCAGGTAATCAGATATGAGAAGTAATTTCCTGTGCGTTACGTGTCTGATTGGTGATTGATGTCGTGGGCATTTGAGTTAGAAGTAAAGTAATTGAAGAACCGGTTTGATTGTATCACCTAGTGTGTAAAAGATGTTAGAACAATGTAATATATTGTAAATTAGTTAGTAATGTTTCTTTATGAACAATGTATTTGATACCAGTTGTATCTGTTGCATTTCCGTTTTACGCTTCCGCAATTCGCTTAACGGGGTGTGACAAATATCTATATACTTATACAAATGTGTCGGTTTCATTAGAATATAACCAATTCGTTTAGCCGAGTAACATATATAAAATTATATATTTATTTTTAGATACTGTTTTGTTAGGTCGCGAGCAATAATTTTAGGGAAACATAGTATTATTATATCGTCGTTCACAGTTGTTTCGATTGTTTAACTCATAAAAGTTTTTATTTTTACGGCTAACATATATTCCAAAAAATATTTTTTTTAGTAAAAATCATCGTTCTAACACAAAATATAATTTTCCAATTACACGTGTTATTTAATTAAGTCCGTTTCTTCGTTACTTTATCGTTAATAATTATATTTATATTTGGTCTATTTCAACGATAGATTTCGTATGGTCATTATTTAGAACCACATTTTTTTAAGAAAATACATACATGTAATTTTATCATGAAAACTTAGAAAACCCATTTTTACTTTATAAAATGCATTTGGACTTTTTAGATGTGCTTGTATTTTTGTATTATATAACGTTCATACCGTGTAAACATATTGTTCAATTCTTAACACACTAAATCTGTATCTTTATATCCAAAATAAGTGTATCTTTCCAATAGAACAATTTCTCACTAAAATCACTCATAAACCTGTATATTCCAAATAACCAGTTTATTAAACTTTATTAGTTATTTTTCCATTTCTTTTACCGAATTAACATGTTTATATATAATCTTTTTAAACATGCATTTTTGTACATATACATATAAACGTACTTAATGTATTTAAGAGTTTAAAACCTTGTACCCTAGCCACATTATAGACGCTCTAAAGCATTATATAGCATATTAATGTGCTTAATCGTTGGGTGACTACTCTAGCATAAACAACCTTTATGAACATAAAGATAGATTAAAGGGCGATAAAGGCTCACTTAGTTCTACGATTATCTTTAGGAAGAAGAATATGTTATAGCTTGAGCTTGTTATGCCTTTTGAAAGCTTCTAAATCCATGTTTAAACTTGTAAAATGGTAGATGGTGATCCATGCTGTGTGTTCGGGCTCACTGGAAAACCGTGGGTGGTGCGCTAATGGAATGGTGGCTGGTGGAGGGTGGTGCGACTCGACGGCGGAGATGATTTAGTGAAAATGTCGGCTTTAGGATTAATGCAGAAAAAGAGTTGGCTTTAGATGGTAGCCGTGAAATCTCATACCAAGAGATGTGTCGGTCTTTGAATTGAAGACCAGTTCTACTTTTAAAGTGAGGGCTCTTGAACTGTGGATGTCATCATAACTTTTCTAATATACTTCTATCTAGATATTTATTTGATTTTTTATTTCAATTTAATTTTATTTAATAGTTAGAATATTTTATATGTTAAAAAAATTTGTATAGACAGGTACGTGTGTATATAACCCCATCTAGTTCTCATATTTATTATTTTATTTCATCAAAGAGGAGCAGGGTGTATGTGTGTATATCTTGTTTTCGTCTTATTCGACGTATTTTTATTATTGTATGATATGGTTTTAAACTAAATTATATAGCTAATATATATTATTAAACATAATATTATTTTAAATAATATTATTTTAAATCTCGTGTATGAATGCATAACTAAAAGTTAAATGTATTATTTTCACAATTAATACTTTCTTAGTATTAAATATTCTTGTCATTATTGTTCGTAGAGTTATAATATACTGTGCATATCCCATAATTCCTATAATTACCCAACGTGTGTGACTTGCAAGAACGGCTTTACTTAACTCGTGATGATTAAATGGTGACACATTTAATAAAAGGATAGCTAGTTCAACTCAAGTAATTTTAATTTATTATGGATTCCGTAAGTCATTTTCTAGGCTGAGATATGCCCATTTCACTAAAAGACATTTTCCTGATAACCCGTCTTGTTCAGTTTTCGCTTCAGCTTCAGGTTTCTCATCCAAACCTTTCCCGAATCCTTCTTAACCATCCATATATGTTTTCCCCATTCTTCCATCTTCTCAAGGCTTGCTTAATCTTCATCTGCATGGCTCTGAATTAGCTCGTTTAAGCCCCTTAACTTTCAATGTCCTGAAAACATATAGCAATGCTCGAAGTACTAATGTTCATCCGCTTATTTATCTAAAACTAACTAATTAATATATAAAACTAACTAACTTTTACCAAACCATCACATCCCCACACTTATCCTTTTTCGTCCCGAAAAAGACTTTGCAATGGAATCAGAATCAGAGATTATTTTTACAAAATGCTTTTCGGTTATATTAATTAAGCACAAAGAACACAAAAACCGCAATTGCCGATATTGTTGTCCACTTAAACCCATGCCTCAATATAGCGGGAAAAATAAGGTGTGACAGTTTTATTAGTTTGTATGATTAAAATGGAACCCACACCTCAAAGCCCTGAAGCCGCCTCACCATGCTTCATTATAGTTTTACCGAACCAGACCACCCCAACTTGACTTAAACCTTAAAATCAGATGATCAAAATTTTGCACATTTGTACAATTTTTAAGCCCATATGTAATAGCTAAGACAATCATGGATATTTTTGTGGAACGAAAGCCTAAACTTAAGCATCAAAGTCTACCAGAATGGCCATTAGATACGATTAAGGTGCAATTAAGTAACTAACTAGCAAATAGCCCCACTACATGACATACCCCTGTTATCAAGCAATACCCCAAAGTCCATCACCATAGGTGAGTAGGCGCGAATTCATCTGTAGGGCTTACATTTGACGTGTCCCGTGTGGTCCGTTGATGTGTTGTAAAACACTCGTATTTTCCACACGTTTTATCCACGTATTATATTATATTTTATATGTTTTAACTCGTTTTAGATAGGTTTTACATACATTTATTAATCTTGTAGGTTTTGGGTAAAAGAAAGGAAGAAACCGAGCTTTTGGAGTAGTTTACGAGCCTTTTACGCATACGTTTTCAAGTAAAAACTCAAGGCCCGGTCCGTTACATCATGGAAAATCCCAAGCCTCATATTATAACATAAAATAAAAAAGAAAAAAAAAACCCTAGAGCTGACCAGAAGTTCCGATCGCAGCAGAGCAGGAAGGAAGAAAAGAGAAAAAGTTTTTTCGGCTAGGGTTTTGATCGTGTAGCGGCTAGGGAAGCAAGAAGACACAAGAACCAAGCCTCGGGAAGGTTTTTCATCAGTTGTAGCAGCCAAGAACACCCCGGAATTCATTCATATCCTTACATCTTTTTCATTGTTCATATACTTCGATTTACTTGTTCAATTGATTAGTAGTTTTGCAATTACTTGGGATATTGACTTGTTATTGATTAGTATTGGTTATTGAATGTTTGAATTGATGTTTAAGATGAGTTTAATGATGCTTTTATTTAATGTTCATGGCTGTCCAAAGATGATTATTGGCTAAACTTGTTAGTTCTACCTAGGAATGATGATTCTTGTTAGTGTTTGATGAGCTTTTTGGATTGTTTGATTGATAGACTTGAATTGCTATTGTAAAGTTTGATTTAGACATGAAATAGGTTGTGTTTAAGGGCTGGAAATTTTGGTGATTCATTGCATAAACCTCGTGTGTTGATTGATTAGTTTTGTATTGATTGATCGGTGCATTGTTTGATTCTAGACTTTGTGTTTAGGGTTTATTTGCGGTAGGTACAACCGTAGGGTTTTGTTGCGTGATTAATTGGATTAAGTACAGCGGTTAGACACCTTCCTTGAGACCGAGAGGTGATAGGAAGTTAGGGTTGTCTCATTGCCTTTGCATGCTAGAATAAGGATTGCGCGAGAGCGAGTTCGTTTCTTGTCAGGTTTAGGAGTTTAAGCGACTAGTTGATCTATTTTGGTTTAAGTTGAATTGTTCCTCTATCCTTGGTTGTGTAGTATTCATTGCCATTAGGGTCGAGTGTTGGTGAGACCGAGAGGTGATCCTTCATTAGAACACGTTAGCAATTGTTTCCCGGTTTGGTCGTTTTAGGCGATTTTGAGTAGTTTAGGCTTGTTGAGTGAGACCGAGAGGTAATCCAGTGAGCCCGAACGATCCTTAGTCGTGTCATCTTTAGGGACCGGTGTCTTGAAGTCATCCAATCCATTAGCCTGTTAGGCCTACAATTTGATTCAGACCTGGGTAGACGTTTTTCTCCATCTGAAGTCAACTCAGTTAGTTTTCCGTTAAGTTTTCTATTTTATGTAACTTTTGTCAGTCAGTCTTGTTAGTTCAGTTAAGTAATTAAAAATCAAAAATCAATTAAATATTATTCTAAGGTAGGTCTTGTCTAGGGTTAGTGATCGTTGGCGTCTTACGTGTCCACGTGTTCGATACTCGGACTTCCTAGGTCTATACTACTTGCGATCGGTACACTTGCCGGTTGTGTGTGGTTTTAGGATTTTCGTTTTAATATTAAAGCTTAGTTGTGAGGTTCATATTTATAGGGTTATTAGACACACATCAAGTTTTTGGCGCCATTGCCGGGGACACGGTTTTAGGCGTTTTGAGAGCAATCCGAGTTAGGACTTATCTTTTGTGCTACTTGTAATTATTTTTTGTTTTATTTTGCTTATTTGTTAGAATAGTTTAGATAATATTATTTCTAATTATAGTATTTATGCGACAGACTCGATCTCGTGGACCACCCGACACTGAAGCATTTCCCGAGCCAGAGAGAGAGTTTCGTGAGAGACATCGTCCCGTTTCACCCTCGTCCACTTCTTCATCCGTTGACCCCGACGATAGGGATAGGATCATGGGCGACATTCCACCACCGAGGAGGACAGTTGCGGACCGGGCCCGACCGGCCAATGCTGGCGCGAGATCCAGCATCGCACCACCCGCCATTGGAGTTGCGACGAACTGGCAGATCCCGTCGAACATTCTGAATACCATTGCTCATTCTGCTCAGTTTCACGGGTTGCTTCATGAGAACCCGCACTCTCATCTCACCCGCATCGTGCGTATCTGCGACACTTTCCATCTTGCGGGCGTTTCCGAAGACGCTGTTAAGCTCCGCGTCTTTCCGTTTTCACTCGCTGATCAAGCGAGTCTGTGGCTCGAGTCCCTCCCACAGGGCTCTATAGCTACTTGGGCTGCCATGCAGACACAATTTCTTGAGAAATACGATCCTCCGGCTAAGGCCGCTCGTTTGCGTAACCAGATACATTATTTCCAGATGAAGGACACAGAGATTTTTTACGAGACCTAGGAGCGGTTCAAGAATCTATTAGCGTTGTGCCCCAACCATGGCTTGCAAGATTAGGCGGTCGTCGAAAGTTCTACAATTGAGTGACGTACGCGACGCAGAGTATGCTCGACACGGCGGCGGGAGGAAATCTGTTGACAACAAAGGACCCCGATGAGTGTATCGCTTTATTCAATGGGTTAGCTATGAGTGGGTACCAGAGACCACCCGCTAGAGGAGGTAAGACCGTCGATTCCATCTCACGAGGCATGCATTCGGTGGACACGACCACCGCACTGACGGCACAGGTCGAGGCGTTGGCGAAGATGGTGAAGGACATGCAGACGAAGAGCAAGTTGTGTGAGATCTGCAGAGGGGGGCATGATACCGTTCAGTGCCCAGTCAGTTCCCAAGTGGAGGCCGTAGACTTTGTAGAAAATCCAAACCGAAATCCAAATTCTTTCAATTCTTATAATTCGGGATGGAGGGGAAATCAGAACTCCAACTGGAGGAGCAGCAACCAGTCCGGTTTTCAGCAGCGTCAAAGCCTATTTCAGGATGCCGGTGAGGGAGCGAGCAGTGGGGAGAAGAAGCCCACTTTGGAGGAGATGATGGCGCAACAAACATAGATGCTGTCATAGCTTATGTCACAAGAGGATTCCCAACACAAGGAGATGCAGGAGAAGCTTCGAGAGCACGAGCAGTTCATGAGGAATCACGGAGCGTCAATTCAGAGTCTCGAGCGGCAGATGGGAGAGATAGCGAGTAGGTTGAACGAGAGGCCGCAGGGTTCACTACCAAGTAACACCGAGCAGAACCCAAAGGGATTCGCCAAAGCTGTGACAACGAGGAGCGGTGCAAGGGCACGAGAGGAGCCCGGGATTCAGCAGAGAGGAGTTGTCAAGGAACCTGCAGTAGTTGTAGAGGAGCAGGTGGATGAGGAGATTCAGATGGAGTCTCCACCGGCCCAGGTGCATCGGAGAAGCAGCCCAGGGAGTTCAGCACAGGCCGAGAAACAGCAGCTACCGAGTGAGCCGCCGCGAGTCTACAAGCCCAGAGTACCATACCCCGGAAGACTCCGCCGAGACAGAGATGAGGAGCAGAGTTCCAAATTTCTTGATCTTTTGAAGCAGCTTCACCTTAACATTCCTTTCCTTGAGGCACTGACTCAGATGCCTAAACACGCGAAATTCCTCAAGGATATTCTTTCGAATAAGGAGAAGCTTGCTGAGGTCGCTTCCATCCCATTGAGTGCTAGCTGTTCTGCTGTCTTACAGCGAAAATTACCGGAAAAGATGGCCGATCCAGGGAGTTTCACGATTCCCTGCATCTTGAGTGATGATACGGTTATCCATGCGCTGGCCGATCTCGGCGCCAGCATTAATCTCATGCCGTATTCCGTGTACCGCAAGCTGGGTCTAGGCGAACCGAGGCCTACGAGGATGAGTATCCAGCTTGCTGATCGTTCTGTGAAATACCCTTGAGGGGTGGTCGAGAACATGCTGGTTCGTGTTGAGCAGTTCATCTTCCCGGTGGACTTTGTCATTCGGGACATGAACGATGATGATAGCGTACCGCTTATTTTAGGCCGACCATTCCTTGCCACTGCACAGGCGTTGATCGACGTCTGCGAGGGTAAGTTGATTTTGAGAGTTGGGGATGAGAACGTCACCATTGACGTTCGACAGTCACTGAAACACCCCAAGTCTGCTGATGACTCCCTGTACTTTATTGATACCATCATGGAGCATGTTGGTGAGTTTTTCAGCGAGATCTGTGGAGGATCTTCCTCCAAGACTCAGATTCTCGATAGGGACATTCCGGAGATTGAGATGGTTGCCATGACCGACCAGTCAATGGAAGATGACGCCGAGTCACATCACCCTGAGTCTGAAGTGTCTGCTGAGATCGTACGTGACGATCCGATGGACCGACCTTCTGTCGAGAGCCCCCCTCCTTCTTTAGAGCTTAAGGAGTTACCTGCCCATCTGGAGTATGCATTTTTGGATGAAGAGAGGAAGTTGCCGGTTATTGTCGAATCTGCTTTGACGGAGGTCGAGAGAGAAAGATTGTTGAGGGTGCTTCGAGAGCACAAGGAGGCCATTGCATGGAAGATTATCGACATCAAGGGTATCAACCCTTCGTTTTACACGCATAAAATCCTCATGGAGGATAATTATAGGACTGTCGTTCAGCCGCAGCGGCGGCTTAATCCGAAGATGCAGGAGGTCGTGAAGAAGGAGATCATCAAACTCCTTGATGCGGGGATCATTTTCCCCATTTCCGATAGTTCGTGGGTTAGTCCAGTCCAAGTGGTTCCCAAAAAGGGTGGCATGACTGTCGTTACCAATGAGAGGAACGAGCTCATTCCCACTAGGACTGTGACCGGTTGGAGAGTCTGCATCGATTACCACAGACTGAATGATGCCACGAGGAAAGACCACTTTCCTTTACCCTTCATTGATCAGATGTTGGAGCGTTTGGCAGGTCAGCAGTACTACTGCTTCTTATATGGTTTCTCCGGGTACTTTTAGATTCCTATTGCTCCCGATGACCAGGAGAAAACCACGTTCACCTGCCCGTACGGTACGTTTGCCTATCGACGTATGCCGTTCGGACTGTGTAACGCTCCAGCCACATTTCAGAGGTGCATGGTGGCTATATTTCATGACATGATCGAGGACTCCATGGAGGTGTTCATGGACGATTTTTCTGTGTTTGGGAGTTCTTTCGATCAATGTCTCTCCAACCTTGAGAGGATGTTGGCCCGATGCTTTGACACCAACCTAGTTCTTAACTGGGAGAAATGTCACTTCATGGTACGCGAGGGCATCGTATTTCGAGTGCGGGGATAGAGGTCGACCGAGCGAAGGTCGATACCATCTCTAATCTTCCCCCGCCCACTTCCGTGAGATCCATCCGGAGTTTTCTGGGTCATGCTAGGTTCTATCGTCGGTTCATTAAAGATTTTTCTAAGATTGCGAGACCCATGACAAAACTCTTGGAGAAGGATGCCCCATTCGTGTTTTCTGAGCAGTGTATCGAGGCGTTTGATATTTTAAAAGACAAACTCGTTAACGCCCCGATCATGATTACTCCCGACTGGTCGCTTCCCTTTGAGTTGATGTGTGATGCTAGCGATTTCGCAGTCGGAGTGGTTCTTGGACAGCAGAAGGATAAACACTTCCATCCGATTTACTATGCGAGCCGGACCCTGAATGGTGCACAGGAGAGTTACACCACCACCGAGAAAGAGCTTTTAGCTGTGGTGTTTGCATTCGACAAATTCAGGTCCTATCTTGTTCAGTCCAAGACGATTGTGTAGACGGATCATTCTGCCATTCGTTATCTCCTTAGCAAACAGGATGCTAAACCACGCCTTATCCGATGGATCCTGTTGCTTCAAGAGTTTGATATTGAAATTCGTGATAAGAAGGGGGCCGAGAATGTGGCGGCCGATCATCTTTCGCGTCTTGAGGGAGCTGAGTTAGGAGAGCCCGGGGTCAGGATTAATGACCACTTTCCGACAGAGAGTCTTATGTTTGTTTCGGCTCAGGATGAGGGTTTCCCATGGTTCGCCGACTTTGCGAACTATCTTTCTGACGGGTACTACCCGAAGATGTCTTACCAGCAAAAGAAGAAATTCTTTGCTGATGTCAAGTTTTACCTATGGGACGACCCGTATCTTTTTCGTATAGGTGCTGACCAGTTGATCAGGAGGTGTGTTGACGTTAAGGAGGGATGGCAGATTCTGAGCCATTGCCATGTTGGACCGACAGGAGGTCACCACGGTGCGAGTTTGACGGCAAAGAAGGTGTTTGATTTTGGATTCTATTGGCCTTCGATTTTTAAGGATGTGCACGCGTTTGTGAGGAGTTGTGATAGTTGCCAGCGGGTCAGCAACATTTCTTCACGAAATGAAATGCCCCAGAATGCTATTCAGGTTTGTGAGGTTTTTGATGTGTGGGGAATTGATTTCATGGGACCGTTTCCATCTTCGCGTGGGAACAAGTATATACTCATGGCGGTTGATTATGTCTCAAAGTGGGTTGAGGCCAAGGCCTTACCCACTAATGATGCCCGAGTTGTACTACGTTTTCTCAAGAGCCTTTTTGCTCGTTTTGGTGTCCCGAAGGCGTTGATCAGTGATAGAGGAACTCACTTCTGCAATGCGCAGATGGAGAAGGCGTTGCGTCGCTATGGGGTCACCCATCGGCTTGCAACTGCCTACCACCCACAGACTAGTGGGCAGGTAGAGGTGAGTAACCGGGGGATCAAACGTATTCTTGAGAAAACGGTTGGTTTGAATCGTCGGGATTGGTCCGACAAGTTGGATGACGCGTTGTGGGCCTTCCGTACAGCCTACAAGACTCCGACCGGTTCCACACCGTTTCGGATGATTTATGGGAAGGCCTGCCACCTGCCTGTTGAGTTAGAGCACCGTGCTTCTTGGGCCCTACAGAGGGTCAACTTTGATATGTCTGCCGCAGAGAGCACTCGTTTCCACCAGTAGTACGAGTTAGAGGAGCTGAGAGATCACGCTTACGCGCAGTCATTTAGGTATAAGAAGCGGACGAAGGAACTGCACGATAGGAAGTTGAAGGGTAGCAAGCATTTCAAGTGTGGGGATTTGGTTTTATTGTATAACTCCCGGTTGAGGTTATTCCCGGGAAAGTTGAGATCCCGATGGTCGGGACCGTTCACGGTCACTGAGGTCTTCCCGTATGGCACTATTGAAATAGAGGATAAAGGTGGGAAGTTTAAGGTGAACGGTCACAGACTGAAGCATTACATAGGAGAGTCGGTGACTGATCAGACGGTCGAGGTATTATACCTTGACGCGCTCTCCAAGACTTAGACGCGATGGATGCACACTCGGGAGACTTCCCGATTGTAGAGTTTGTATTTATGTATTTGTGTGATGCTATCTGTTTTCTTTATTTTTTCTATTTCAGGTTGTTCCAAGATGAAACCGCTCGTACTCAATCTCCATTCGAGTCGGTCGATTTAAGGAGTATCCTATATATATATATATATATATATATATATAATGTTTATTTCTTTATGTTTTTGTTTTCCGTAGTGCACGCCGCTACATGCGAGCGAGTTTGAGTTTTGCAGGTTACATTATGCGCATAGTAGCTATGGTGGCGTTTTGGAACAGGTTCTCCCGAGGTTGCGGCCGCGAATGAAATGCTATACGGTCGTTTGGACACTACTCAGCTATTGAAGATTCTACACACAAACCAGGGGAGTAACCCGTTCTTTGTTTTTACTCTTGTATATTATCTTTTTATTTTATGTTTTTATTTTTATTTTATTTCTTTTCCTTATGCTCATCGAGGACGATTTCGTTCTAAGTGTGGGGATGGGGTTTATTTTACTTAGTTGTAGGAAAATTTTTGAAAAAAAAATAAAAATAAAAATTTTTAAAAAAATAGTCCCTTGAAATTTGTTTTCTCTACGTTAAACAGGAAATGATATTATTACCGAGTAGTGTTTGTTTCATAATCTCTTGGTGTCTTTTAATAAATATGTATATAATAAATAAGAACAGTGCCCATTAGACCCGCACGTAATGTATGGTAACCGAACGGTTTAGACTCAGTAATCGTGTGTCGGTAGGCTCAGCCTTTGAGAATGAAAGGGCAGTTTGGTTGTTGACCTAATTGAACCTTTTAAATGGCCTGACTTTAGTGGGAAACATCTTATGGGTTTTGTTTGTTTAACTAAGCTCGTGACAGGACTGGAATGAAAAGCCGGGTCATACTCAAGCCTCGAGTCGCATGATCGTCTGTATATTATAATCTTTTGCATATGTGTCTATTCCTGTGAAGCTCCGTACTTTGTTGTGCGGTGGCGCAGACCTGAACGTTGATGCTAGCAGAAGACAGTTTTGCTCGGCCCTCTGTTGCGCGGTGGCGCAAATCTGAGCCTTGATGCATTGCTGTAGTTTCGTCCAACATGGTATAATAAAAAATAATGCAAAAAGCCGAAGGCAGAAAAAAAATTATTTTAAATCAAAACCACCATGAAGGAAACTAATGTCCGTCGATCTTGACCAAGCTAGAGTTTATAGGTTGTATATGAGTCAAAATGTTTTAATCATGTGGCAAAAAGGTTTAAGTCAAGTTGGGGTGGCTCGGCCCGGTAAAACCATAATGGAATTGGTGAAGTGGCAGCAAGGCTTTTAGGTGTGGGTTCCACTTAGTCATACAAATTAATAGAATCGTCACACCTTATTTGCCTCGGTAAGTATTAGGGGCATGGGTTTAAAGTGGACAGAAATACCGGCAATCGACCTGATCTGGCTTATTAGGTGAAAGTTGGAAGGGGTAACGGGTCACTTGTTATAATACTTTAAAAAGAAGAAAAAAAATAATATTAATAATAATAGTAAATAAATAAAACCAAGAGTTGTCGGTTGAACTCGGGTATGATCCTATGTAGTATTCTTTTTCAGGGACGAAAAAGTCTTAAGTGTGGGGATATTTTCCACACATTTTATCCACGTATTATATTATATTTTATATGTTTTAACTCGTTTTAGATAGGTTTTACATACATTTATTAATCTTGTAGGTTTTGGGTAAAAGAAAGGAAGAAACCGAGCTTTTGGAGTAGTTTACGAGCCTTTTACGCATACGTTTTCAAGTAAAAACTCAAGGCCTGGTCCGTTACATCATGGAAAATCCCAAGCCTCATATTATAACATAAAATAAAAAAGAAAAAAAAACCCTAGAGCTGACCAGAAGTTCCGATCGCAGCAGAGCAGGAAGGAAGAAAAGAGAAAAAGTTTTTTCGGCTAGGGTTTTGATCGTGTAGCGGCTAGGGAAGCAAGAAGACACAAGAACCAAGCCTCGGGAAGGTTTTTCATCAGTTGTAGCAGCCAAGAACAGCCCGGAATTCATTCATATCCTTACATCTTTTTCATTGTTCATATACTTCGATTTACTTGTTCAATTGATTAGTAGTTTTGCAATTACTTGGGATATTGACATGTTATTGATTAGTATTGGTTATTGAATGTTTGAATTGATGTTTAAGATGAGTTTAATGATGCTTTTATTTAATGTTCATGGCTGTCCAAAGATGATTATTGGCTAAACTTGTTAGTTCTACCTAGGAATGATGATTCTTGTTAGTGTTTGATGAGCTTTTTAGATTGTTTGATTGATAGACTTGAATTGCTTTTGTAAAGTTTGATTTAGACATGAAATAGGTTGTGTTTAAGGGATGGAAATTTTGGTGATTCATTGCATAAACCTCGTGTGTTGATTGATTAGTTTTGTATTGATTGATCGGTGCATTGTTTGATTCTAGACTTTGTGTTTAGGGTTTGTTTGCGGTAAGTACAACCGTAGGGTTTTGTTGCGTGATTAATTGGATTAAGTACAGCGGTTAGACACCTTCCTTGAGACCGAGAGGTGATAGGAAGTTAGGGTTGTCTCATTGCCTTTGCATGCTAGAATAAGGATTGCGCGAGAGCGAGTTCGTTTCTTGTCAGGTTTAGGAGTTTAAGCGACTAGTTGATCTATTTTAGTTTAAGTTGAATTGTTCCTCTATCCTTGGTTGTGTAGTATTCATTGCCATTAGGGTCGAGTGTTGGTGAGACCGAGAGGTGATCCTTCATTAGAACACGTTAGCAATTGTTTCTCGGTTTGGTCGTTTTAGGCGATTTTGAGTAGTTTAGGCTTGTTGAGTGAGACCGAGAGGTAATCCAGTGAGCCCGAACGATCCTTAGTCGTGTCATCTTTAGGGACCGGTGTCTTGAAGTCATCCAATCCATTAGCTTGTTAGGCCTACAATTTGATTCAGACCTGGGTAGACGTTTTTCTCCATCCAAAGTCAACTCAGTTAGTTTTCCGTTAAGTTTTCTATTTTAGGTAACTTTTGTCAGTCAGTCTTGTTAGTTCAGTTAAGTAATTAAAAATCAAAAATCAATTAAATATTATTCTAAGGTAGGTCTTGTCTAGGGTTACTGATCGTTGGCGTCTTACGTGTCCACGTGTTCGATACTCGGACTTCTTATGTCTATACTACTTGCGATCGGTACACTTGTCGGTTGTGTTTGGCTTTAGGATTTTCGTTTTAATATTAAAGATTAGTTGTGAGGTTCATATTTATAGGGTTATTAGACACACATCATCCGTTTCTTAATGGTAATGAGACGCGAGCATGGGACCCCATACGACTAACAGCGTGTATGATCAAGTCAATATTGAATTTGTACTTTTTAAAGCACGTAGTAATCATGTTTAATGACTTATGATTTGGCAGATAAACTGCGGATTTTGCTCTTTTTAAGCTTTTTTAATATACATAAATTCACTTAGGAAATATTCATACCCAGATGATAAACCATATACAGACCCATGGTCTCCGAACCCCAGAGCATCCCATCAATACAGGATTTAAGGCCATAAAACCATACGCCTATGAAGTGTTAACCACTTAAACTAGCAGTATTTTTATTTAAGTTTATATCATAATCCACCTATCATACTCTAACGTTAAGCCTATCCAAGCATTGTATAATAACTATTCATATTTAAAATTTTATTTTTGGTGATCAAATCTAATAAAAGGCTTGAGTATGGCCTAATCTTTCATTCCAGTCCTTACACAGGCTTAGCTAAACAAACAAAACCCTGAAAGCGTCTAAAAATCAAGCATTTTAAAGGTTCAATTAAGTCTACAACCAAACCTTCCTTTCATTCTCGAGGCTAAGCCTACCGACACATCCCAAATTAAGTGCGTTCCCGTTTTTATTATCTCATATTATATAATAATTTTGAAAAAATAATCCCCAATTTTTCTATCATTTTACATTTATTATGCAAAAAATCTTAATTCAACGAACATTAAACTTTTTAAGTATTTCAATTTCTCCCTCATCCTCACACTTGAGTCAAACATTGTCCTCAATGTTAAAATTTAACAAATAAAATAGGGATGGGGTTAAAATTCACTTTGACAATTTTAAAAGTCGGGCCTAATGTGATGGCTATAACTAATTGAACACAAATACAATTACACTCTTAACACAAAAACTAATAAAACAAAGAAGGTTATGAAAACGAAATCACCTGATAGAAAATACAACTCTTATGTGCAACTCTCGTGCCCTCGGTGATGCTCTCGGTGAGCTTACCTCTTCAACTCTCAAAACAAAATTTGCAAACTCTCAAACATGTAGAAGCACGCTTCTCACAAATGTTAAAAATATAGGTCTTTTAAACCAATTTCAAAATCTTTAATTTTAAATTACTGATCCAATCTTAATTAAGTTCATAACCAAATTTGTTAAACTAGTAAAAATGTTAAAAGACCTAACTCACTTTCGTAGGAATCACGATTGAATTTAGAGTATGCAACAAGACCTTTAAACCCCCCGGTAGCCCGGGTGGATGAGTATGGTCTCGTGAGGGTTTATAGTGAACTACACCCACAAAGTTCAACTACAACAAAAAATATACACGTACTTGAACACAAGGTTGGGTTGCCTCCCGGTTAGCGCTAAGTTTTTGTTAAGGTCTGTTAAGGTCTTCAACCGGACCGTTACCTGATTTCTTGGTTATGGTGGTCTAACGGAGTGCTTACCTTCCTCGACCTCATTCTTCTTACTCCTCCAACAAATGGGTATATTATCCAGAACATTCCACCTTGGCCCAAAGCATGTCAACTGTCTTTGTTCATTCTCAAATCCCGGTGGCTTCCTCTCCTTCTCCTTCTTTGGTGGTTTCTTCTTACTTGTTTTGCCAACTCATTATTAACCACTTTTTCCCTCACAGTCTTGATATCATCACATGAAATCTCCAACTCTACAACATGAATCTCTACCGCATTCAGCTCCTCTTTTTCTCTTTCCCGCTTCGACCTATCAAACACAAAACTTTCTTCTTTGGTTTCATCCTCACTTGCATGAGGAAGACACATGTTAGTAGCACCTGACCTAGAAGATTTATTTTCACAAGAATAATCAAATGAAATTGAAAAGATATGTAAAACTAACTTACCGTTACCAAAGGTCATGCACAGTGTTCCGTCTCGGCAATTGATTTGAGCATTTGATGTTGCCAAAAATGGTCTCCCCAATATCACTCTCGGCTCTTCTTCATTCTCTATCAGTGTACAATCAAGAACAAGAAAATCTTTAGGATAGTAAAAATCACTAACCTTTACTACAACTCCAACCAACTTCCCTCGGGGCCATCTTCGAGTGAAATCAGCTAACACCAATGTGGTGTCAACTTCTTGTAAAGGTCCAAACTCAAACCAGTCATAAACACTCCCCCGGTAGAACACTTACACTAGCACCATAATCAACTAACGCCTTGGTGGTCTTGAAATCGCCAATCTGAATAGGAATATGTGGTGCCCCTATTTCAAATTCTTCAATTGTGTCGTTCATCCCCTGATCTTCAATGGTGATTGCACTCACGTGTACGTTTTTACCATTTGATGAACTGCTACTCTGATGGCTCGGATTTTTCATGGTGTCACTTGGTAATTTGGATGGATTTCTCTTCAAACTAGCCACTTCTTATGCGAGCTAGCTCACCTGTTTATCCCTAGAAGCTTTAGCTTTCTCTTGGAGCTCAACCTTTGATTCACGCTTTTATTCTGAGCCTCCTGGTATATCTTCATCTGCTTCAAAAATTCCATCACATCCTTAATCAACTCTTCCTTGTTACCCGAAGAACTTCCTTGACCTTGAGCCGCCCCTTGACTTTGCTGACCATGCTGATAACTCTTCCGATAACTCTTCTTCTAACCCCCCGAATCTCTTTGATTATACTCGCTTTGACCGTTACCCCTCTCGTTCCCATATTGACGCTGATTTGACTGATAACCTGCTTTTTGGGAATTACCTTGAAAGTTTGTGTTGTTGTGTGTTCGGGTTTCCAGAACTGAAATTGGGGTGGTTTCGGAGGCTCGGGTGATAGGTATTTGAATTCAAGTTACCATTTTTGTACCTTTTCTCACCTTGAACAAAATTCACCTCCTTTTCTTCCACTTCTTCGTCCTCCATTAGAACTCCAAAATTTGCCATAACATGGCCTATTCCTCCACAACATTCACAAACTGGATACGCTTTTCCGGACTTACCTTTTTCTTTCACTCCTGCCCCTGTCAACTGATCTAGCTTCCTTTATAACCGAGCCATACGATCATCCGACTCTCCATTATCCACGGCTTTCACAACCGCCCTTTTAATCATGCGGTTCGACTAAGCTTGTCTCTCCAAGTTCATAGCGTGTCGCTCTAAATGATGCCAATCTTTGTTTTCATCATTAGTAAAAAATGACCCATTTATGGTCGACTGAAGATCGAGCATATCATCTCTCGATAACCCGTCATGAAATGCCTTAATCAATTCCCATAATGTTATCCCATGATGGGGACAGGTCCTCAGCAACCTCTTGAATTTCGTAAAAGCTTCATGGAATGTTTCGCCCGATCCTTGTTGAAAATTTCTGATAGAAGTTCGGGCCTCGGACGTTCTTTGTGGTGTGTAATACTCGTCTAAAAATAGCTGAGCCAGATCTTGCCACATGTAAATACTCGCTGACGGTAAAGATAAGAACCACTACTTCGCTAGATCTTTGAGACTGAATTGAAACAACACTAGCTTAACTTCATCAGCAGTGAACCCTTGATTTAAGATGGTGGTGCAAATAGCATTAAAATCACTCAAGTGCAGGTATAGCTCTTTGATGGTTGGGTAAAAATTAGTTAGTATTATATATTAATTAGTTAATTTTAGGTAGATAAATGAATAAACATTGGTACTTCAAGTGTTGTTATGTGTTTTTAGGGACTTGGAAGTTATGGAGCTTATCGGGAACATTTACGAGCTTGGAATAAAGATTTAGAAGTGAGAGATTGGAAATGCACGCATCACGAGGAAATAAAAAGAAGAAAATAAATATTTTTTTGTGATTTTCCATCTTCGCGTGACGGGAAGATGCATGCTAGAAAAATTCACGCGACGCGAAGTTGCAACTATCTGAGCCCAACTATTTTGTCCTTCGCGCAATGCGAACCGACCTAAATTCGAAAAAATCTAGGTTTTGCCTTATATAAACCCATTAACCTCACCATTCAGTATATCACAACTTCCAGAGGATAAAGAGGTGCTTAGGGCGACTTTCCACCACTTCGAAGCTTTCGGTTCATCTTGGGTTTGCATGTCATCAAAGATAAGTCATTTAATCGATATGTCGATGTTCGGCTAAGTCCCTTGTTCATTCTAGGTTAGGGTTTTGTGTAATTCCTCTTAAGACCAGATTTATTATGCTTAATGTTATAAACTTGGTTTGACTTTATTGTTTTTATCTTGTTCAACTTAGTGCTTGATTGTTTAAACAATTTATATTTGCAATTATTGATTATTGCATCACTTGTTTGGTTCTATTCATCAACATTTAGAGTTAGGCTCTTGTGTCATTGAATTTACAATCATCAACTATTGTCACCTAATTAATTTTTATAAAATATAAATTGGTAATTAGATAGATCAAGTTCAATTGTGTTAACAATTCGGTAGTGCATCGTTTGTCATCACAATCAAACTACTAGGTCTAGTAATTACTACGCAATCAAGACAAGTAAATCTGGGATTAAGTTGACTAGCACATTACCTGAACCTAGAATGAATGTTTTTTTATTAATATTGTTTACGAAGTCTTTTTAGGTAATCATTTAGTTTTAATTAAACTTTTTCTAAAAACCGCTTGACATCATCTGTCCAACTTAGTTTAATAATTAATTTAGTAATATTAAATTAGCACTTTCCTTGAGTTCATGTGGAGACGACCTTAATTACCCGTACTAGTTTATAGGTATTTAAGTCTTTAATTAATTGTTTTTTAGTACACCGCGACAGCCTACTTCAAAATGGCACCGTTGCCGGGAACTCAACGCGCTTATTGCTAGTTTAGTTTAAATTAGCTTAATTTAGTTAAATTTTAGTTTATTTTCTTTTCTTCGTTGATTTTACGCGGGGTGTGCTTGTTTGGTGTGTGCAGTTAATATTTTATGTTGATGCATACAAGATTTTCCCGAGACAAGGGGGTGTTGGAGTTTGATCCAGATATTGAGAAAGCCGCAAGAAGAAACCGAGGAAATCAAAGAAAAGGTGAGTCCTCGAGGCCGAAAAAAGAATATATGAATCATCAAGAGAATAACCCTTACCCAATCCCCCCCTGAGTTTCAACCCGACAATCTTAACCCACCGCATAATCAAGAACAACCCGTTCCACAATTCCACAAAATCCTCCACTCCATGACTTACCACCACTCACTCAACACATTAACCAAAACCAAAACTGTAGAGCCCCGAGACAGTACCATATGAGAGATGTTTGTTCCATAAGGTCTGAGCCACCAAACAATCAGGTCGAGTTTCAATACGAAAGAGTAGCTAATCGGCGAAGGTTATTCGATGAGTTTGATGAGTTCGAGGATTAAGAAGAGATGGAAGATGCTCAAGGGGTCAATATTATAAAAGACAACAACAACCCCCTTGAAACCAAACACCCGAGCCCGTTCAACAACAAAGAAACCACCAAGCCTAAAGAAGATAAGAGATTACCGAGCCAGAATTCCCTGAGTATGAGTTTGATGATGGGGTCCCGAGGGTATTCGTTCCACCACCCGTTTAGAGAGTTCAAAGTCACTTCATTTCACAAGTGGCCACAAACCCGCTTCCCATTGTGATTCCAGTTAGAGAAGGAAGAACATTTTCGGTAAGACAAAGTAACCTGACCGGGATGCCTACTTTTCATGGGAAAGCATCAGAGGAGCCATACCTACACTTGATCGAATTTAATGCTATTTGTGACACCATCTCAAGTCAAGGGTTCACTGCCGATGAAGTTAAGCTAGTTGTTTTCTAGATCTAACGAAGCAGTGGTTCTTATCTTTACCATAAGCGAGCATTTACATGTGGTAAGATATGGCTTAGCAGTTTCCGGACGACTATTACACACCACAAAGAACGTCCGAGGCCCGAACCTCGATCAGAAATTTTCAGAAAGGGTCGGGCGAAACATTCCATGAAGCTTTCACAAGATTCAAGAGGTTATTGAGGACCTGTCCTCATCATGGGATAGCATTGTGGTAGTTGATAAAAGTGTTTCATGACGGGTTGTCGAGCGATGATGTGCGCGATCTTTAGTCGACCACAAATGGGTCGTTTTTGACTAATGATGAGAACAAAGATTGGCAACATTTAGAGCGGCATGCGATGAACTCAAAGAGACAAGCTCAGTCAAACCGCATGGTTAAAAGGGCGGTTGTGAAGGCCATGGATAGTGGAGAGTCGGATGATTGGATGGCGAGGTTAGAAAGGAAGCTAGATCAGTTGATGAGTGTAGGAGTGAAAGAGAAAGGTAAGTCAGGAAAACCGTATCCAGTTTGTGAAGGCTGTGGAGGAATAGGCCATGTAGTGGCGACTTGTGGAGTTGTGATGGAAGACGAAGAAGAAGAAGAAGAAGAAGAAGAAGAAGAAGAGGAGGTGAATTTTGTGTAGGGTGAGAAAATGTATAATAATAATATGAATTCAAACACTTATCACCCTGGCCTCCGAAACCACCCCAACTTTAGTTATGGGAACCCAAACACGCAACAAAACCCGAACTTTCAAGGTAATTCCCGAAAAGCAGGTTATCAGTCAAATCAGCATCAGTATGGGAATGAGAGGGGTAATGGTCAAAGCGGGTACAATCAAAAGGAGTCGGTGGTTACAACAAGGGTTATCAGAAGAGTTATCAGCATGGTCAGCAAGGTCTAGTGGCACCTCAAAGTCAAGGAAGTTCTTCGAGTAATAAGGAAGAATCGATTAAGGATGTGATGGACTTTTTGAAGCATATGAAGACAGATCAGGAGGCTCAGAATAAAAGCGTGAATCAGAGATTAGAGCTCCAAGAGAAAGCCAATGCTGCGAGGGATAAACAGGTGAGCCAGCTTGCTAAAGAAGTGGCTAGTTTAAAGAGAAGTCCATCCAAGTTACCAAGTGATATCTTGAAGAACCCGAGCCATCAGAGTAGCAACTCTTCGAACGGTAAGAATTCCCATGTCAACCAGGTAAGTACCCCTAGGAGTGGAAAGGTATATGATAATTGGGTAACTCCACCACCTTTTGTTGAAGGTGTAGTGGAGGACTTGGGGGAAGATGGGAAGAGTGACGATGAGGTTGAAATTGAACCAAAAAATAAACCAAAACAGATAAATAAAAATAAAAATAAAAATAAAAATAAAATTGAAACTGAAATTAAAGCGGGAACACCAACCGCTAAGGAGACGGGCTCAACGAGTAAAACCGTTCCGTTTCCTCGGGCATTGGTGAACCCCGAGACCTAATCGGCATTTAGAAAGAAGGCCCCACAATAGGAGGAAATGTGGGAAATATTCAAACAAGTTAAAATCAATCTACCCCTCATAGATGCAATTAAACAAGTCCCTGCATACGCTAAATATTTAAAAGACTTGTGCACTCAGAAGCGAATTTACAAGTTGCCCAAACAAGTTAACTTAACTGCAAATGTGAGTTCAATTTTGACGGGTATCCTCCCACCCAAGTTACAAGATTCGGGAACGCCAATTATACCCATTCAAGTGGGAGATTTTAAAATAACAAGAGTGTTGTTAGATCTTGGAGTTGGGGTAAGTATTCTCCCGGGAAGCTTGTATGACCAATACGACTTTGGTCCACTTAGAAAAGCCGACACCACCGTGGTTTTGGCCGATTTGACACTCAAGCTTCCTAGGGGAATAGTGACCGATGTGATTGTAATGATAGAAGATTTTTACTAACTAGTTGACTTACTAGTTCTAGACTTCATGATGGTTGACCAAAAATGGCAACCGAACATGATTCTCGGTTGGCCCTTTTTGGCCACCGCAAATGCTTTAATTAACTATAGAACCGGGGTAGTGGACATGGCGTTTGGTAATAAAAATCTTAGGCTTAATATGTTTAAAAACGTGTCTAACCCTCCTCTTGTGAGTGATGAATGCTTCGCGGCGAAAGTCATTGGTGGGTTGAACCCTCAAGAAAGTGAGGTAGATGCCACAGAGGAGTGTGCTATTTGTTGCAGGAAAATAGTTGAGCATGCATTGCAATTGCAAGAAGAAGAAGAGGCGGTAGAGTTATATGCTGCAAGTATTGGGAAACCTCCATGGTCTCAACAAGTTGAGAGGTTGCCCGATACGATTGATTCAAAGTTGAGACCATCATTGGAGAGACCGCCGACTGTTGAGTTGAAGGAGCTCCCGAGACACCTGAAATACGTGTTCTTGGGGGAAGGAGAGACCTTACCGGACATCATCGCCTCAAATTTGGAAGAAGAGCAAGAGAAGGCGTTGGCGGAAGTCTTGAGAGAGCATAAAGTGGCGATTGGTTGGATGATAGCAGATTTGAGGGGGATTAGCCCATACATTATCATGCATAAGATCATCACTGATCCCAAGGCAAAACCCGCTCATGATGCACAATGAAGGTTGAATCCAAATATGGGGGAGGTAGTGAAGAAAGAAGTTTTGAAGTTGTTGGATGCGGGCATCATATTCCTGATCTCAGATAGCACATGGGTAAGTCCAACACAAACGGGTCCAAAGAAGACGGGTATTCAGATAACCCGTAACGAGAAAGGTGAGGAAATCGCCACCCGACCGATAACCGGGTGGCGCATTTGTGGTGATTATAGAAAGTTGAATGCGGCAACATCTAAGGACCATTTTTCCTTGCCGTTCATTGACCAAATCATCGAGAAACTTGCAGGTCAGAAGTTTTATTGCTTTCTAGATGGCTATTCGGGGTACAATCATATTGCTATTCACCCGGATGACCAACATAAGACCACTTTCACGTGTCCATACGGCACTTTCACATTTAGGCGAATGCCTTTTGGTTTATGTAAATCCCGGACACCTTTCAAAGGTGTATGATAAGTATCTTTCAGATATGGTCGGGGATTCACTTGAGATTTTTATGGACTATTTTTGGATTTTCGGTTCATCTTTTGAAAAATGCTTAAATGAATTAACTAAAGTTTTAAAAAGATGTGTGGAAAGGAATTTGGTCTTAAGTTGGGAAAAGAGCCACTTTATGGTTCAAGAAGGGACGGTTTCGGGACATGTCATCTCAAGTAGGAGGATTGAGGTTGACCGAGCGAAAATCCAAGTCATATCTAATTTACCACCGCCTACTACTATAAAAGGGATAAGGGCATTTTTGGGTCATGCCGATTTTTATCGACGGTTCATTAAGAATTTAGTGTCATATCTAAACCGTTGTGTAATTTGTTGTTGAAAGATGTGCCATTTGTTTTTAACGAATAATGTCTTAAGGCTTTTAATGTATTAAAAAACAAATTGGTTGAAGCCCCGATTTTGTTGTCACCTGATTGGACACTTCCATTTGAGATTATGTGTGACGCAAGTGATTACGCGTTCAGGGCCGTGTTGGGTCAACGGGTGGATAAGAAGCCTGTTCCCATAAACTACGCGAGCAAAACCCTTTCAGATGCTCAAATTAATTACCCCACTACGGAAAAGGAGTTGCTTACAGTAGTATATCACTTGATAAGTTTCAATATTACATTTGGGGGAGCAAGGTTATTGTTTTTTCAGATCACAGTGCAGTTAATTACTTGATGGAGAAGAAGGATCCGAAGCCGCGCTTGATCAGGTGGATTTTACTGCTCCAGCAGTTTGATGTGGAGATCCGTGACAAGAAAGGAAGCGAGAACGTGGTAGCGGATAATTTGTCAAGACTTGTAGGAAAAGAAGAGGATGAGAAAGACGAGAGGGCCATCAATGAGTCTTCCCTGGATGAGCACTTGTTTTTTGTTTCAACCTTACCATGGTATGCTTACATTATTAATTTTCTTGTTGCAAATACAATTCCAGAGTTTTGGCTAAGAAAGAAGAAGCAACATTTCCTCTCGCAAGTAAAGTTCTATGTGTGGGAAGATCCGGACTTGTTCAAAGTTGGAGCGGACCAAGTGATGAGGCGTTGCATACCGGAGGAAGAGGTTCATAGTGTCTTGCATCATGCGCACTCATCAGCTTGTGGAGGCCATTTCAGCGGCCATAAGACAGGACATCGCGTGCTTGCGTGTGGATTTTATTGGCCTACCATATTTAAGGATGCAGCAGCGTTTGTTAAGAACTGTGTTAGATGCCAAAAGATGGGGGTATTTCAAAGAGGGGCTAGATGCCCATGCAACCAATCCTCGTTTTCGACATCTTTGATGTCTAGGGGATCGATTTCATGGGCCCGTTCCCTAATTCATTTGGTAATCATTATATCTTGGTGGCGGTAGATTATGTGTCTAAATGGGTAGAAGCAATCGCCAACAAAACGAATGACCATGCCGTTGTTTGTAAGTTTGTCCAGTCTAACATTTTTTCACGTTTTGGTGTCCCCCGTATTATCATTAGTGATAGGGGTTCACATTTCAAAAACTTCAATTTTGGCAAATTACTTAAGCGGTATGGCGTAAACCACCGCATCACCACTCCATATCACCCTCAAACGAGTGGGCAAGTGGAGGTTTCCAATAGGAAAATCAAAGAAATTTACAAAAAATGGTAAGGCCCGATCGGAAAGATTGGTCGAATAAACTAAGCGATTCTTTATGGGCTTACCGTACCACTTATAAAATGCCTATTGGAACCACCCCTTATCGGTTGGTTTACGAAAAAGGGTGTCATTTACCTGTTGAGCTAGCCCACCGTACTCTATGGGCTGTTAAGAATATTAACCTAGATTATGAGTGTGCAGGTAAACAAAGGAAGTTGAATATCTGTGAGTTGGAAGAATTGAGAGATAAGGCTTATGAATGTGCATCCGCTTATAAAGATAAGATGAAGAGAGTCCACGATGCCAAGCTAAGAAGAAAGACGTTCGAAGAGGGACAACGAGTGTGGTTGTACAATTCGAGATTGAATCTTTTCCTGGGCAAATTGAAGAGCAAGTGGACAGGACCTTATCAAGTTAAGAGGGTTGGAAAGTTTGGAGAAGTTGAGATCGAAGATTTTGATGATCATCTGAGAAAAGTGGTGAATGGCCATCATTTGAAGCCTTACTTGGAAGATGTGGATTTGAACAAAGAAATACATGAGTCGGAAATTTGAACAAAGTATTCAGGGTTTCACCACTGGTTCTACTGCTTCTCGACCTCATTGGATTTCAACTACTGCGTTGGCAGAATTTTGGAGTACTATTGTAGATGGCGAGCATTCAAGCAATGTTGTCTCTTCAGCCATTCGGGATCCACTCCACAAGTATATACATATGGTGATAGCTTCCACTTTTGTGGGCCGACATTCGGAACACGATAAGTGTAACAATATTGATTTGATGTGTTTAATGGCCACGGTTGGGGGTAGGAGTGTTAATAGGGTCACGTTGTTGTTGATTTCTATGGCTCGGGGAGGTCGTCGAGCAAGTTCAGCCGCGACTCGGTTGTCATTGTGACCGATTATCACAAGGATTGCTCAGTATTTGGGGTTTTTGGACGTTATCTGGTGGAGTATTTTGAGGAGGGACCGGATACGGATGTGGTTACACTTGATGATGCCCAGAAGGCGGGCATGGTTACTGATGATGATCCACCGCAAATGGCAGATGTGAGAGCTACAGATAGTTCGATGAGGCAGCGTGTGGAAAGGCCACCTACCTGGTCACGCCAGAAATGACAGCCTAGTCCACCACCGGTGCAGCACCAGCACCCACGACCCATGACGTTAGATTACATGTTAGAGCAGCAGTTACAGATGAGGGATGAGTTGCATGGGTACCGGGATGAGTTTCGAGAGTATAGGGATGAGTCACGAGGATATTTCAGGACTATGTTCGATCATTGGAACATCCCGTTGCCGAGTTCTTTGCAACAGCCACCGCCAGCTACTGGTGGCTTTGGTGATATGGGTGGTACTAGGTATGGGTTTGGTGGAGGTTCGGGTAGTTATGGAAATGTGTTAGCTGCAGGATATACTGGGTATGGAGGATATGGCACGGGGGGGTTTTATGATGCAGGTGTTGGAGGTTCTGGAGCTAGTGGAGCTGGAGATGATGATGAGGATGACGAGGATGATCAGTAGGTGTTGATGAAAGCAGCCGTACCAACCGATATTTTGGGTCCTATTTTTGTTTTTTCATTTATTATGTTTTTATTTTCTTTATGGGTTGTACTGAGATAATTATTATTTTGCTTATTGGTAGTATGGGTGGTTCGGTTGGGTAATTAAAGGGACTTATTTTTATGGGTGGTTACGTGTATCTTTTTGTTACAGTTGAACTTTGTGGGTGTAGTTCACTATAAACCCTCACGAGACCATACTCGTCCACCCGGGCTACCGGGGGGTTTAAAGGTCTTGTTGTATACGCTAAATGCAATCGTGATTCCTACGAAAGTGAGTTAGGTTTTTTAACATTTTTACTCGTTTAACAAATTTGGTTATGAATTTATTAAGCTTGGTTGGTAATTTAAAATTAATGATTTTTGCAAACGGTTTAAAAGACCTATATTTTTAACATTTGTGAGAAGCGTGCTTCTACATGTTTGAGCGTTTGCATATTTCCTTTTGATGGTTGATGAGGTAAGTTCACCGAGAGCATCACCGAGGGCACGAGAGTTGCACATGAGAGTTATATTTTCTTTCAGGTGATTTCGTTTTCATAACCTTATTTGTTTCATTAGTTTTTATGTTAAGAGTGTAATTGTATTTGTGTATAATTAGTAATAACCATCACATTAGGCCCGGTTTTAAAATTGTCAAAGTGAATTTTAACCCCGTCCATATTTTATTTTTTCAAATTTTAAACATTGAGGACAATGTTTGTCTCAAGTGTGAGGATGGGGGGGAAATTGAAAAAATTTAAAAGTTTTAATGTTCTTTGATTTTTTGCATATAAAAATGGAGAATGATAGAAAAATGGAGGGTTATTTTTCAAAATTATTATACAATATGAGATAATAAAAAAGTCAACGCACTTAATTTGGGATGTGTCGGTAGGCTCACCTGTGAGAATGAAAGGATAATTTAGTTGTAGACTTAATTGAACTTTAAAACGCTTGATTTTTAGCGGGAAACACCTTCAGGGTTTTGTTTGTTTAGCTAAGTCTGTGTAAGGACTGGAATGAAAGAGCAAACCTTAGTCTGTGTAAAATGCTTGTTTACTTGTATTGATGGGATGCTTCGGGGTTCGGAGAATATGGGTCGGTATGTGGTTTATAATCTGGGTATGCATATTTCCTAAGTGGATTTATGTATATTAAGTAAGCTTAAAAAGAGCAAACCCGCAGTTTATCTGCCAAATCATAAGTCATTAAACATGATCACCACATGCTTTAAAAAGTACAAATTCACTACTTACTTGATCATACATGTTGTTAGTCATATGGGGTCCCCATGCTCGCAGGGGCGAACGTTAGAAGGGACCAGGGTTCACTGGTAATAGGGTAAATTACGCGATTTTTTCCCGAAAATTTTTGTAGGTATTAAGCGCGATCACTGCCAATTAATTTTTCCACAAAGCTACCGGTCACCACCAATTTTTTTTAAATATAATACCCTATCGTTTGATTTTTTTTATAAAACCTCACGATTTTTATAAACAAAAGTTATAAAAATTGTAAAAAACTTAGTTTTTAATAACACTCAAATTTGGAGGGGCTTGTTGTAAATTTTTATATAACATAACTAAAAAAAACAAACGAGAATTCTTTCAAAACAATCGCCCTACCTGTTGCATCCCTTCTACCCTGCCTTGTCTTCTGAGTTCTGAGTTCGCCACCGCCCACCGCCCCACCGCCGTCCGCCGGTCATCCACCGCCGCCGCTCGTCCCCGCTCATCCACCACCGCAAGGTAATAGTCTATTTCCTCTACCTTTGTGTTTTTAAATCAAGGATTATAAAATTAGGGTTTGTAATTGAGAATTGAGGATTTGAGAAAATTAGTCAATTAAGCTTGTAATTGGTATTGTATGGTGAAATTTTACTCTAACTTACCCTATTGATTCTTCTTAATTAGGTAAATCATGAAAAAGCAAGATACAATATTTTCTTTTTTCAAAAAATTGGATGATGAAAAAACGAGTAAATCTTCTTCTAAGGTACTCACCCTCCTCTCGACTCTATATTATTATCATGTTATGGATATTTAAGATCTTGTTTTTTTTAATTGTAAGAACAATCGTTTTGAATGAATGAAAAAAAATTAGATATATAGATGTCATATTGTTTGATCCGACTCAACTCGACCCGAACCACCGACACGGCCCGAACCACCGACACAAACCAAACCACTGACACGAACCGAATCGCCGACCCGAAAATTTTTGGGTCCGTGACTTCGGTCACCGCCATGGCGAAACCCAAGCTTCGCCACTGCGTGCTCGCGTCTCATTACCATTAAGAAACGGACCACATGGGACACGTCATATGTAAGCCCTACAGATGCATTTGTGCCTACTCACTTATGGTGATGGACTTTGGGGTATTGCTTGATAATGGGGGTATGTCATGTAGTGGGGGCTATTTGCTAGTTAGTTACTTAATTGCACCTTAATCGTATCTAATGGTCATTCTGGTAGACTTTGATGCTTAAGTTTAGTTTTGGTTTTGATAAAAATATCCAAGATTGTCTTAGCTGTTACATATGGGCTTAAAAATTGTACAAATGTGCAAAATTTTGATCGTCTAATTTTAAGGTTTAAGTGAAGTGGGGATGGTCTGGTTTGGTAAAACTATAATGAAGCATGGTATGGCGGCTTCAAGGCTTTGAGGTGTGGGTTCCATTTTAATCATATGAACTAATAAAACTGTCACACCTTATTTTTCCTGGTAAGTATTAAGACATGGGTTTAAGTGGACAACAATATTGGTAATCGCGGTTTTTGTGTTTCTTGTGTTTAATTAAGATAATCTAAGAAGTATTTTGTGAAAATGATCTCTGATTCTGATTCCATTCCAAAGCCTTTTTTGGGATAACAATGGGAAGTGGGTTCGTGGCCACTTGTGGAATGAAGTGACTTTGAACCCCCTGAACGGGCGGTGGAACAAATGCCCTCGGGACCCCCATCATCATACTCGTACTCGGGGAATTACAGCTCGGGAATCTCTTGTCTTCTTTGGGCTCGGCGGTTTCTCGGTTGTTGAGCGGGCTCGGGTGTTCGGTTTCGTTGGGGTTGTTGTTGTTGTCTTCTATAATATCGACCCCCTTGACCATCTTCCATATCTTCCTCATCCTTGAACTCATCAAAATCATCAAACAACCTCCGTCGATTAGCTACTCTTTCAAACTCAAATTCGACCCGATTATTTGGCGGTTAAGACCTTACGGAACGATCATCTCTTATGTGGTATTATCTTTGAGGTCTCCTGTTTCGGTTTTGGTTGATGTGTTGGTTTAGTGGTGGTAAGTCATTGGGTGAGGGATTTTGTGGAATGTGTTGTGGAACGGTTTGTTCTTGATTAGGCGGTGGGTTAAGATTGTCGGGTTGAAACACAGGGGGGATTAGGTATAGATTCATATCTTCTTCTTTTGGCCTTGAGGATTCACCTTGTCTTTGATTTGCTCGGTTTCTTCTCGCGGCTTTCTCAATCTCTGGATCAAACTGCAACACCTCCTTGTCTCGGGAAAATCTCGTATGCATCAACCTAAAAGATTAACTGCACACACCAAACAAGCACACCCCGCGTAAAATCAACAAAGAAAAGAAAATAATCTAAAATTTAAACTAAATTACGCTAATTTAAACTAAACTAAGCTAAGCTAAACTAGCACTAAGCATGTTGAGTCCCCGGCAAAGGCGCCATTTTGATGTAGGCTGTCGCGGTCTGCTCAAGCAATTGATTTTATTAACTTAAATACCTATAATAAGCATGGGTAAGTAAGGTCGTCTCCACAGGAACTCAAGGAAAGTGTTAATTTAATATTTTATAATTTTAACTAAATTAATTATTTAACTAAGGCGGGCAGACGATGTCAAGTGGTTTTTGAAAAGATTCATTAAAACTAAGAATTTGTAAATAATATTAATTAAAGGTATTCATTCTAGGTTCAGGTAATGTGTTCTTCAACTTAATCCCAAATTCACTTGTCTTGATTGCGCAGTAATTACTAGACCAAGTAGTTTGATTGTGATAACGAACAGTACCCTAACCGAATTGTTGACACAATTGAACTTGATCTACACAATTATCAATTTATGTTTTATGAAAATTAATTAAGTGACAATAGTTGATGATCAATAGTCTAATGACACAAGAGCCTAACCCTTAAGTGTTGATGAACAAAACCAAACAAGTGATGTACTAATAAATAATCGCAAACACAAATTGTTAAAACAACCACGAAATAATTTGAACAAGATAAAAACCAATAGATTAAATCATATTCTAAACATTAGGCATAATGAATCTGGTCTTAAGAAGAAGTACACAAAACTTTACCCTAGAATGAACACAAACGTTTAGCCAAGCATTGACATAATATCAAAATAACTTATCTTAATGAACATATGAATCCAAGACGAATCGGAAGCTTCAGAATGGTGGAAAATCGCCCTAGAAAGCCTCCTTAGCTTCTGGAATTAGCGATATGACGAATGGGGGTTTAGATGAGTTTATATAGTGATTAACCCTAATTTTTTTCGGTTTTAGGTCAGTTCACGTCGCGCGAAGCCTTAATGGGCATGTCCTTTGCGTCGCGCTAAGGACAGAATAGTTAGGCATGGTTTTCAGGAACTTCACTTCGCACGAAGTTTTTTCACGTTTCTTCGTGTCGAGCGAACAAAACTGACTTCATATTCAGATTCGTCGCGTTGAGAAACCCGAAATTTATATATTATGGATTCCGTAACTCATTTTCTAGGCTGAGATATGCCCGTTTTAATAAAAGACACTTTCCTGGTAACCTGTCTTGTTCAGTTTTCGCTTCAGCTTCAGGTTTCTCATCCAAACCTTTCCCGAATCCTTGTTAACCATCCATATATGTTTCCCCATTCTTCCATCTTCTCGAGGCTTACTTAATCTTCATCTGGATGGCTCTGAATTAGCTCGTTTAAGCCCCTTAACTTCCAATATCCTGAAAACACATAGCAATGCTTGAAGTACCAATGTTCATCCGCTTATTTATCTAAAACTAACTAATTAATATATAAAACTAACTAGCTTTTACCCAGCCATCACTCCCTAACTGCTTTATATCGTGACTTTCAACAAATTTGACACAACTCCTTCGGAGTTTCAGGATTTTCTAATTTTTACCCTCAATAGGTTCTTTAACCAGATGAATTTACCATGAACTATAACTTTCTTTAGTTGAATAAATGGTTATTTGTTGGCTAGGAAATCCCTCAAGTTTGCACATGCGTCGTGCCATGAACATTTTCAAGTTCGTGTGGTAGTGTATATTTATACTTTACTAGATCAATCCTCACTAGGATCTCGAATGCTCTAATATGCCTAACATTAGGTCTATCTCGTTTGCCAAATCTAAGGTCACCCTTCCATAGGGATAATTATAATTATAATAATAATTTTTATTGTTAGAAAACACTTTCGATAACTTAAAATTACAAAGGCATACATCGATTATCAGAATATCTTTAGGGCGCCATTTCTTTCTCTCTCTCTCTCTCTCTCCTTAGCCTACGAGGGTCTTCGGATAGGTGTGATATGCCAGACAAACTACAAAATACACAAGATATTCATGGCTCATTGAGAAATATTCAGGTCGACCATAATTTCGAAGCTAATGAAATCTAGAAGAAATAGGTCGATATAGTAGGAGCGACCCTCTAAGGCTACGATACAATCCTAACAACTTTATCAGCTCATACTAACCTTTTCGTTTAGTTAAGATTACCGTAATCCATAGGCCAACTTAATATATTTTTTTCTATCAAGTGAGGGGCAAATTTATTTGAAGGTAGCATATATTGATATTCGTAGCAAAAGAATAGTGAGCATAGCGTTTATTTTTAAAGTACGTACCATTTATAGTGGATAGGTCCTGGTAGGCACCTTTTGCTCCATTCATTCATCCCTTAACTTAGGGCAGTTTCTCCGGAAATGACCATTGGCACCACAGTCGTAGCAACCTAGATTAATTTGGTTCGGCAGTCTTGGGTTTTGTGTCCCATTCTTTTGCAATTATTACACTTAGAGTACTTCCCTCCATGATGGTATCCACACTTGTCGCACTTTGGCAGAATGCCGGTGTAACCTTTAGCAGCAAACAGTTTCTTAGATTTTTACTCCTCGAACTTGTTTTCTATAGTTCTTTCATGCTTCCTCTTATCCTCAACCCTTTTCTCTCCGAATTCTTTTTCCTCTTATCATCACCTGACTTAGGTAGCAGGCCTATCCGAACAACTTCATCAGTTTAAACTATAAGCTAGGGTTATAGCATCCTTGATTTTGGACGGCTTTGATGCAATCACCATGCTACGGATCCGGGGTGAGAGTCCCCAAATGTACTTTTCGATCCATTTATACTCAAGGGTGACTAGGTGGGGTACAAGTCGAGCAAGTTCATTGAATCTAGTAGTGTAAGCAACTACCTCATAATCAATCATTGCTAAATCCCATAACTCAACCTCAATATTTTGAAGCTCGTTTCAAGGGCAATATTCTTCCATCATTAGTTCTTAAGTTTATCCCAAGTAAGCTGGTAAGCTCCTTCCCTTTCCAAAATTTGGATTTAAGAATACCACCAAGTTAAGGCCTCATCAGTCAGTGTACATGTAGCATACATAACCTTTTGATCATCATGGCAGTTGCTGATGTCTAGCACAATTTCCATCCTTTCTATCCAACGAACGAAACCGACTGCTCCTTCAGTGCCGTTGAAGCTTTTGGGATTGCAACCCAAAAATGTCTTGTAAGTTCAGCCCTTTTGGCTATTGTTGGTTTCAGCTAAATCTCTAGATCCTTTGGTATTTCTTCTGGTGCCACTCCTTCTGGCATCATTTATTCTGGTTCTGTTTTCACCAGCACGATTGGCATTGTACTGGGCAAGTGCAGCAGCTATTTGCTCGGAGACCATCTTTGAAATGGTGGTCATGGTTGCTGGGTTTATGTCATTTGGGTCATTGCATGTACTTCGTCTCGGTGCCATTTTTTTTCTACATAATATGAAAAGGAATAAGGCAATATTCATTCAATAATTGTCATTATATGCAAAAAAAAATATGCAAACAACCACATAATATTTAGGCAAGAGAACATCTTGTTACTTGGTTCTAAAAAGTTTACTATTTGGGAGAGGTACAAAACCTTGTTTACTATACTTTCAACCATGATACATCTCACTAATGCTTCCTACTCGTAGCAAGTTTGATAACGAAGATGAGTAGGAAATAGCAAAACTAACAATCATCCTGCTAACCCTGTTTATCAGCTCTTTAGCTCTAACATACTCGTTGATTGATGATCAAATGCTTCTCACACACCTAGTTACTCTCGTTCCTCTACAATGCTCCATGTCTTCATCTAATAATAGTGATGGATTAAGAGATTCTTTGTTGTTGTCTTAACGGGGTGATGTAACGTCCTGCGGTCGTATTGGTTAACCTAAATGACGTTTGTTTTACTTAGGAAACTAAATCTTAGTTATAGAACTTTTGAATTTGAAATGCATGGACCATTTGCTCAAACCATAGAGTTCACAAGGACTCTCATTCACGACTTCTTAATATTACGTGTGCACCCACAATAATAATCTGCATTGCATGATCCTCCAAGTGTCTTAAAAGTTTGAGCTCATCGTTCAAAGAACAGTAGTATTTATTATTGGAGTTTGAATGACATATGAGGTTTATTAGGGGTGCCCCAGAGTAGTTAGTTCGCATGGGCGCTTTAGAGTGGACATTAAAAGAGTAGTATGTGTCCATGAACAAAAATTTTTACATAGATGATTCGATCCAGGTATCGAAGGCGTAGACATCTATTTCCAGGTCTACCTGAGTTTTAAGCTTCGTATTGTCAGAAACACGCAACGATTGAATATTAATACCTAACCTTAGCTACGTACAATATACGGATAAAGCGAGTGACAAGGATAGTATCTTGGACAACAATACCCCTAAAATGGATGTAAAACCATGTATGGAAATGCATGTGCTAAGAAAATTTTCAAATGAATCATTCGGCTATAGACTAGGTTCCCTAAGACACTCTAGTTCACTATAACCAATGGCTCTGATACCAATCTGTCATACCCCGCCAAAAAGGAAGCACGAGCGCGTGACGTCATGTATACCGTAAGCATAAGATTATTGTAAACACAAATTCATATAGGATACCAATTGTTTAAAATTTTTACAAAACATGAGTTAATCAAAATTTATACAAAGATTTCAAAATGCTTTAAATTATAACGATGAAATCCTTCAAAAGATAGTATCCTACGATGCATGTGGGTCCCTACTTGTATTCCACGACTTCAGTTTTAACCTGAAAAACATACTCGAAAACGTCAACATAATGTTGGTGAGTTCACAAGTTCTTTTTTAGTCGTAATGTGAAATAGTTTTCCAATAAAACAATAAAAGGGTTTACGTGTTCATAACACGAAAACATTCTTGTTGAAAACGTTAGTAGGAATTCTTTGTTCATAAACAGATATACACTTTTCATAGAAATATCACAGATATTCCAAAGACCACATTTAGAAAGCGTTTTCCTTTAATAATGATCAGTAACAGTAATAATTTAGGGGTCGTAGCAAGTAATCGTTTCTAAAAAAACTTCAGTAACAGTAACGATCTTGTGTATAAGAATGATTCAAATCTCGTACATCGATTGTGTCAGACAGGGATACCCGCTTTACTTCAAGATTCTGGATGAAGTTCCACGAAGCCATGGGAACAAGACTAAACATCAGCACGGCGTATCACCCTCAAACCGATGGGCAGTCTGAAAGGACTATCCAAACCCTTGAGGATATGCTACGTGCTTGTGTGTTAGACTTTGCAGGAAGTTCGGATGATCATCTGCACTTGGCAGAATTCTCTTACAACAACAGTTATCATTCAAGTATCGGCATGCCTCCTTTCGAAATGCTATATGGAAGACGTTGTAGAACTCCTGTATGTTGGGGAGAAATTGGTCAAAAGGAGATTGGAAGTTTGGAAGTGGTGCAAGAAACCTCTTCGAAGTTTGATCAGATTAAGGCTAGGATGAAAGCTGCTCAAGATCGCCAGAAGTCTTATGCCGATAAGCGGAGATGGCCGATCGAGTTTAATGTGGGAGACCACGTGATGCTTAAGGTCTCGCCCTGGAAGGGGATCATTCGTTTCAGAAAGAGAGGAAAGTTGAGTCCGAGATACATTGGACCGTTCAAGATCGTGGCCCGTGTGGGCGAAATGGCTTACAAGCTTGATCTACCCGACGAGCTAGAAGGAATTCACTCTACCTTTCATGTTTCTCACTTGAGAAAATGTCTACCTGATGACACATCCCATGTGCCACTGCTGGACATCGAAGTGGACGAGCAATTGAATTATGTCGAGCAACCCATTGAGATAGTCGACCGCAAGGAGAAGCAGCTCCGTCTTAAGGTTATTCCCCTAGTGAAAGTGATATGGAAGCACCGTAAGGGATCGGATGCCACTTGGGAAGTTGAAGAAGAGATGCGCAAGTTTTACCTGCTTTTGTTTAGTAGTAATGGTTAGGTTTCGGGGACGAAACCTCTTTTAAGGAGGGTAGACTTGTAACATCCAACTTTTTGTTAAATAATAAATGAGGTAAAAGTTTTGTTAATAGTTGTGTGTCGTTAAAGTAGTCATGTGTTAAGTGTTTGGGAAGTAGGAATTGGGAATGGGTAGTGGGACCCATGAAACACCCCCCCCCCCTCTATATATAAACCCAACCACTTATTCCTTTCTTTTCTTTTCTCATCCAAACATACACTCAAGAAACACACACAAACTCTCTCTCTAGCACTCGGATTTAAATCCGAGCCAAAGAAGGGTGGAATCTCGTATTTAACATCATCAAATAACAAGAATCACGTCCAGATCTACCTATTGTCCAGATCTAAACTCGAACCCGAAGCAAAAAGGTAGGTTTTGGTTTAAATGGTTAAGTTTTATGGTTAGAATCGGCATGCAAACAGATATAATGATAGATCGGGTTGTGAAATGTAAGAAAAATATAAACTTGGTAAGTTATAACCTCTCGGGTGCACTTTGTGATAAAAAGGTGGTGGGAACTTTGAGAGATGGGTTCAGGATCAGGTGCATGGAGTCAGAATGTGTCAAAAGTTGGGAAAGAGTAAAAATCAGGTCCTGAGGAAGAGCCACGAAGTAAATAGTTTTAAAATGGTAAAAACGAAGAAAGGAAGGCATTTCGCTTCGCTCAGCCTTGAGAAACGAAACAAGCATTTCGCTTCGCTCAGCCATGCGAAGCGAAAGGCTCCCATGCGAAGCAAAGCGCTCCTATGCGAAGCGAAGCGCTCCCATGCGAGGTGAAACGAAACCTCCCATGCGAAATTGTTTAAGTTGTGACCCGATTAATTTTCTGATGCGTTTTTGTTAAAGGAATGTTAATGAAAATAAAATTTTTTCAAGCTCACCTGGCAGCTCAACCCCAGCCAGGGGAGCTGCCCCTTGGACCCTGTTAGGGGCTGCTGCCCCTAGACCCCGCTACCAGGGGCGCTGCCCCCAGACCCCCGTTAGTTGAGGGTTTCATAAGTTTGGATGTATGAAGTAGTGGTAATAGATAATTGACACGCATAATGTATTGTACAGTTAGCTGTGCATAACTAAAGAAGGGAATTACCATTAACGGCGAGAGAAATAGACTCCAGGTGAGTTATAGCCCCATTTCTCTTTGAAATGTTTTCGGGGCTGTGTGCATACTCCTATGTGATAGTTAATACATTTATTTAATGGATAAGTGTATGATACGTGTATAACTATGTATTGAATGTTATTACCATATAATGATAGTATGAATGAGCATGTGTGTATATATATATATTATTATGTACACGAGACAGGTATGCTGGTATGGGTACTCGAGGCAGAAGGGACCAGACCCTTATAATATCTGTGATGTTAGGGACCAGACCCTTATAATATATGTGATGTTTAAGATAGACTAGCCTATGGTATACCATAGGGTTGTATGAAAGAAAGTATGTAAGTACGTATGCATGTAAGTAAGGTATGAATACGCATCTTCGGATACGTATGAGTAAGGATGTGAATATATTGTATGCTAATTGATTTTCTAGAACTCACTCAGCGTAGCTGACTTTTAGTATGCACGCAGACAGATAGGTTGAGGCAGCTGGCTTGAGGAGGGACACATGGCACAAGCTAAAGGAACTGGCATCTATGAAGAAGTGTCATGACTATTTTATGTTATGTTATGAAAAGACAACTTGTATGTTAAGACGAAAATGAATGTTTGTAATGTGATGTTTGAAGTTTTAAATTATTCCGTGAAAGTTTAAATTAACTCTGATTTTAGAACTGTGTTTATGAGTAAATCTAACACCAAAGTAGGGTTACCGGGAACAGGGCCTTACAATATCCAACACATGACTTATAAATCATGTATGCCAAATACTTTTTATGTGCCTTGCTTTATATGTGTATCGGTGATTTAAGTAGCCAACCATGATCAAGGATTCATCTCATTAGTCCTATTCGTATAATATTATGCTAAGCCATAGCTAATGGTTAAAATGTGAATGATCTTGATGATCCCCTAGAGAATCCTACGATCCCTAAGTGAATGACATTTCGATCCCTAGTGAACGGTCTTTCGTCAGAGTGTATGATCTTCGATCCCAGTGAATGATCTTTCGATCCCAAGTGAATGATCTTTCAATCCAGTGAATGATCTTTCAACCCCAATGAATGATCAGTATTTTGTAGTCTTGTGTTTGCATAAAACTTAGTTATATCTCATAAAGCATGGTTATAATATATTTCAAGCATAATATAGTCTGGTGATTGTATAAAAATAGTGTTGAGTATGTTTCTTCCTCGAAGTTACAAAAGCAGTAAAAAGCAAAACTCACCCGGTGAACACAGAAGCGGTTTGCCCTCTAATTTGTTTAAGCCCGATTCGCGTAGCCTTTTTGTATCTTAATCGCATAAGGTTAGCTAATTTCAGTTTCGACTTGCAGGTCTGTTTATGCTAGTCGCTTTCACCCAACTAATCGTTTTGTTTTTTTTTTGTACCTGATGCTTTTCCTCAACCGAGCGTTTTGTTATTTTTGGATGACTCGTCAGTGATATGTTTTTATATTCTTTTTGAAATGAAATATTTATATACTTATACAAATGTTAAGAATATAATTCTTATTAGTGTCGGTTTCATTAGAATATAACCAATTCGTTTGCCCGAGTAATATATATTAAAATTATATATTTATTTTTAGATATTGTTTTGTTAGGTCGCGAGCAATATTTTTAGGGAAACATAGTATTATTATATCGTCATTCGCAGTCGTTTCGATTGTTTAACTCGTAAAAGTTTTTATTTTTACGGCTAACATATATTCCAAAATATATATTTTTTTAGTAAAAATCATCGTTTTAACACAAAATATAGTTTTCCAATTACACGTGTTATTTAATTAAGTCCGTTTCTTTATTACTTTATCGTTAATAATTACATTTATATGTGGTTTATTTCAACGATAGATTTCGTATGGTCTTTATTTAGAACATACATACATGTAATTTTATCATGAAAACTTAGAAACCCATTTTACTTTATAAAATGCATTTGGACTTTTTAGATGTGCTTGTATTTTTGTATTATAAACCGTTCATACCGTGAAAACATATTGTTCAATTCTTAACACACTAAATCTGTATCTTTATATCCAAAATAAATATATCTTTCCAATAGAACAATTTCTCACTAAAATCACTCATAAACTTGTATATTCCAAATAACAATTATTAAACTTTATTAGTTACTTTTCCATTTCTTTTACCGAACTAACATGTTTATATATAATCTTTTGTAAACACGCATATTTCTACATATGCATATAAACGTACTTAATGTATTTAAGAGTTTAAAACCTTGCACCCTAGCCACATTATAGACGCTCTAAAGCATTACATAGCATATTAATGTGCTTAATCGTTGGGTGACTACTCTAGCATAAACAACCTTTATGAACATAAAGATAGATTAAAGGGCGATAAAGGCTCACTTAGTTCTACGATTATCTTTAGGAAGAAGAAGATATGATAGCTTGAGCTTGTTCCGCCTTTTGAAAACTTCTAAATCCATGTTTAAACTTGAAAAATGGTAGATGGTGATCCGTGCTGTGTGTTCGGGCTCACTGGAAAACCGTGGGGTGGTGCGCTGGTGGTGGGTGGTGCGCTAATGGAATGGTGGCTGGTGGAGGGTGGTGCAGCTCAACGGCGGTGATGATTTTTTGGGTTTTCACTTTTGTTGTAACAAGTATACCAAAAAAAGATTGGGTTTCCGCCCACCTTAGCGCATTCTAGGAAATGCGATAAAATATACAGGAAATGCGATACGTTTAAGTTTTGGCCAAATACATAAATATATTTTATTTTACATAACATCAAGTTATATAAATAATCAATCCGTTACCAAGAATCTTTATTCTAAATATGTTATCAACTATAGTATAATTATTTCTCTAAATAATAACAATAATATTATGAGATTAATATGATGATATTTACTTCTCCAAATAGTTATATGTACAAGGCCAATTCGTGTCAGTTATGCTTCAAACAAATTCAGTCAGCCTATTGTATCAACTCACAAGAATGGCATAATACCACTGGTATCATACTCAAAACATGAACAAGAAAGCTAAACAAACAATACCTATTTGCACTAGAAATTAATCCATATTTTTATCACTGTACAAAACTAGCACAACATATTCATCTACTGCTACACTTAACACTTTGAAAGTAAGTCTAAAACATGTCCTTTATCAGTCTACTACCTAACAATAAAACATCACATTCTTTACTTTTTCTTTCAGTGCTGGAAGAGGACGAACACCCGCACCTTTCACCATGCACATGCTGTGAGCGGTCCCATTGTCATGGTGGACTTCAGGTTCCATGTAGAAGCGCGCTCGGTATGCAGCCAGATGCGCATAATATGCCGGAGGTACTGCATAACACACGTAAATTTTCTTTATATTTAACCATTATAAAGAACACAGACAAACCTTTGGTAGTTAAAGTAAAATATTTACCTACAGAAACTGATCGAGTGCACCTCGCATAACTGCAAAAATAGGTTATAATGTTAGTACATCGACAAGACTTGGTAGCATTTAAATATTTGTGCCGATCTCTTACGTGTAGCAAAGATTATTTGTTAAGGATTGAATTTCATCAGCTGTGAAATTGTTCTCATCCCAAAGAACATGATAATGAGCAGGCCTGCTGGTTCCCTGTATAGAAATTAAGCAGATGTAATATAAAATATGGTTCATTGGGTCATTATGTTGAATGAGAGCTAGAAAATGATGTGATTTTTTTACTTGGATTCCTGCATGACTGCAAAGATAAAAGTCGAACTCAACCGGATGACAAATCTTAGTGTCCACCACGGTACCTACATTTGACCAAGTCAAACCTTTAGAAAGAGAAAAATTGTCGTAAAAGTTAAATCTTTGACTAGAAAAGAAGAAAGTACCAGGTAAGATATTGCCACTTTTGTCGGTGCTTTTTCGATCATTATGGTTGCTTGGAAAGAGGCGTGTATGATGGCGTTTTTGGACGACAATAAACGTCACTGGAGGTTGATAATTAGGCTCTAAAGAAGCGCAAGCCTAAAACGATGGATAAATATAATAAGCACAATATAACAATCTAGCATACTGTTTATAGCAACAGATAATATCAAGTGTAAATAATCATTAATAATAAACCAACTACCAACCTTACGAATCGCATCAAGTTCATAGAGTAAAACCTGATAAAACTGGCCATCACTTACACCGTCCCTGTAGAAAATGATCCTCAGTGGTTTTTTCCCTGTCGCCTTCTCGAAAGATAATAAGAGCTCTCTGCAGTTAACATCTCCAAGGTATTGCATAAAACAATCTCATAATAAATATTAATAAAAAACTACAAAAAGGTCATATAAAGTTCGCATGTGAACCTGATCATGCCGCCGCTAACTTTTCCACGTTGAGGGTCTTGCCAAGTTTTATACAAGTCTTGTATAAGTTCTTGCCTGTGTGGTTGAGCACTAACCAGCCCTGCATACTTCGTAACTTCTGGCCAGTCTTGAGATGCAACGACCTTTTAATAAAAAAACAATGGTTGTAAGTGCGCCCTCAAATTTTCGAAAATGATTTATTCTTTATATTAAAAAATATATAGACCAATGTTTCTGTGGTTACCGCAGCAATAGACGGGTTACTATCTTCCCCAGATTCTGGATGAGTGACATCAGCTCCAAAGGTTATGGTTGGGATATCACTAACTAGAGGGACCTTCCATCTTAAGGCGTCTAATAGCACAGTATTCCTCCCGCCCATTTTAACGTTAATTTTGAGTGATACGTTTGAAAGATACTGTTTACTGATCTTTAGAACATACTTTGTTAGACAGCATTGTGAAATCAACCCAAGATCCGTCTCACATATCCGCTTCAAATCACCTGAAAATAAAGCAATTTTCACTATTTGTTTGTTGCATGAAATGATAAAGGAAATGGAATGAGTCATTGCATTCCATTATCATGTTTGGTTGGCCACTAAAAACATATATATTTCATAGTACAGTTCTAGGTAGAATGCATTTTTTTTGCTAGAATATGAATAAGAAAATTAACCAATCATTTTTTCAACGTTAACAAAATATAAAATATAAGAGAAAGTTCGAAATGCAACCTTTATTCATCTCTTCTAATATTCAGAAAAAATATAAACGAAATTTGTTCATTTATAGAGCCTACACATGTGCAAGCCATGTGTAGGTTTTATCTGTAAAAATTTAAAATGAAAAGACAAACATATTAACAGATTAGTTTAATGGTCTTTCTTGCATCACATAGACATTTGTATTTAAAAAATACAAAAAACCATTGAATATATAAACTTAAATTTTTTCAAAGATTTATAGATTTAATATTAATTTTCTTAGTAACTGAAAGTTACATACCATACAAACTGCCATTATTATCAGGGAGAATTGCTATAAGCAATTCCAACTCTTTTCCTCCTAGTTTGTTTACAGTGGCTGTACACACATTCTTTAGAACCTTTTTGACTTGATCCGGCCTTGCTGAGCAGACAGGGACCACACTGTCGCTTTTAATATCCTAAAATTCAAACAAAATTTTATAAAGCTATACTTTTAAGTTTTAATCAGCAGATACTAATCTATAGAAACTAAGGTCTAAGATAATGTTACCATGCCAGATTCTTGGCACATTTGGACCAACTGATGACAAAAGCTTTCAGCTGCACTATTGGTTACTGTTCTTGAAAAGTTTATGCAAGCCCAGTAATTAATTACACTTCCATTTATCACTTTCTGAGGAATTAAAAACACAAATACAATATTATAAGCAAATTGCATTTGGCTTCCAAAATGGGAACTAATGTAAGTATTGATTCATATTACCTTATCTTTCATGTTCCATTGTCCCATTTGAGGTAACACTTCTTTCTGTTTTCCACTATCATGGTACTTCAACTGTTGATAGCAAGACATTATTAACGTATACAATATATCGTTTCATGTTAAATGAGGAATTGTAAGCAAACGTACCCACGGGGCAGGAAGCACACGAGCATCAATTGATGTAGGTGTTTCATCGATAGTAATACCAAACTCCTTTGCGTAAGGATCGTCTTTATAGCTATTCTGATGTAATGTCTGATAAAAATAAAAACACAATATTAGTCAACTGGTCAACTGACCCCACTGGTCAACTGGTGGTCAAACCTGTAGAATTTCCTTCTCTTGTTCCTTGGGCCTCTGGCATGAAAACTTTAGCAAAGAAGTGATTTGTTTATTGTTCAGTCCCTTTGTGCGCCTTTGCCCCTCAACAATCTTGCAAGCCTTAAAAGATACAAAAGCATTTAGAAATACACAAGTTTATAATATGACAAAGTTATGTGAAATATTTAAGACTTACCTCCATGGGCATGTAATTCACTTTCTTTTGATTCCCAACTTGAAGGCAAGGTAAGTGTGGGTGTTGTATAGTAAATCCATAGACTTCATGAAAATAGTCAACAATGGATTTCATATTCCTTTCCTCATCAACCGGAAACCTGAAAGCATGATGAATGTCAAAAACCACTTTTCTACAACAACAACAATAATAATATTAAATGAAAAGGAGGTTTGAAGAAATTTAAGCCACTCACATTAGCTCTCTTGTTGGTTGTGATGTCACCCCGGAGATGCGATACTTCCTTCGTACGTTCCCTCGGTGTGTAACTTCAACTTTGACACCCCTAAGAGCTTTCTTTATCTGCTAAAAAACGACAAATTATTGTATATGCATTCCAATCTTATTAAAAATAATTGCGTAAGATAACTAAAGCATGAAAACGAGCCTTTATTCTATCGGCATCAGAAATTTGTTTGGTGCAAACTTGTTTGCCCAAGATTTGTTCTACAAACTCGACAACCGGGAGTGGTTCTATAAATGTCGTTGCCAATGTATCTGTTCAAATACGAAAAATACAATCATAATAAGCAAAGGAAAACATAAAACTCGGTTGTTAAGTTTAAACTTCAAATGATTTATATGATCGTTTCATACCAATATTGAGTGATAATCCCATCTGGGTTGGTTTGATACTTTGGTAAAAGCCTCTCCATGATTGTAATCCACATCCTATTGACTTTGGGTTGGTAATGTTAGGTGAATAGAAAAATCTCCCAACAGATATGTACCTGTTTAGCGCATTTGATAGTCTATAAATATTGTATTTGAAATACATAAATTAAATTGATACTGAATAAAAAGCATACCTTTGAGCAGTGAGCTCCTTTAGAACTAGATCAACTAATTTAAGTGCTTCTGAAGGAGTATCGACTTGTTTTCCGGATAGCAGCTCACGCAGTTGATTCATACTAGCATGTGCAACAAACTCAATGATCACTGTGAATTCCCTTTGCCTGAAATTATGCAACAAAAGTTTAAATTTATATAAAATTTATTTTACGGAGCAAGGAAAAAAGATTCAATTAATAATAGCACAACCCTTAATTTATTGAAGGTTCCATTTTTTAATGGTTTTCAGTACATTTACCAAAAAATATTATTTGAAAAATGTAATAAGTAACCAAAAATCATTCATGAGCAAGGAACCCAATTCCCCCCTGAACTACTGCAAGAAAAGATTGAATTCATATAAAATACTTTTAAGGGTCTCATCCTTTGACTGTCATATAACAAATTAGCAGTCAAAGACACTTGTTTTCTATGAAAATAAATGGAAAAAAAAAAGTTTAAAAAAGATTCCATTGATTTAATGGTTTCCAGTACATGTTTCATGTATTAATTTGAAAAAAAGAGAGAGAGAAAAAAATATCCAAAATTTTATTATGAGCAAGGAACCCAATTATTTAGATCAAACAAATATCACAAAATGTCAAAAATCTTTTGACTGAATAATCAATCATCTAGCAAAAACTCCCAGCACTTATTGAATAGAACACATGACTCATGGGTTTAAAAAAAAAAATATGAAAAGCGCATACTTTGTGATGCCAATCCATTGTATATCATCTTCAATTGTAACAGTGAATTCTTTTGATATAAATGGAAGTCTGCCAGCTGTATAAAGAGCTCTTCTTCCGTCATAAACAGGAAGCTTCATCCCCAAATCAGCGTTTCTATGAACTTTTATCAACTGGCTCATAATTGTCTTGTTCAACTTAGCGGAAGTCACTTCCGGTGTCACCAAAACCTACAAAATTACTCGAAACAAATAAATCAAGAAAATGATATTAGTTTCCAAATTATAACTGATGAATGCTGCTTACACTATACTGGGTCAATTCCTTATCAGCCAAGTCAGCAAGAAAGTGATTGGCTTTGACCACACATTTGATACCCAGTTGACCATACCCCGGCCTACGGTGGAACACGATCCGTTTATCCGAACCAGCAGTCAAATCCTCCGTCATCAATGTCTTCCCTTTCCCTCTCCTCCTACCTCCTCCAACGCTCTTATTATCCACTGTTTCTTGATTATTATTAATCGGTTTCCCACGCGTAATTCGCTTGGAAACGACGTGTTTCTGTTCGGGATCCCTGATCTGTTTCAACTGAGGCATGACCTGAAGTTTGAGGAGAAAGAATTAAGTGAGGACAAAACAAAACAAAACAAAAGATGAGGGATTAGAAGGTGATTGAACAGCGGGTTTTACGTGTACTTTGGAGAATTTGAACGGGTGAAAAAGGAAAGAGAAAATAAGAATGATTTACATATGAAAATCTTGGATGATAAGTATGTGGGGATGCTTCGTTCGTCACAGTCGCTGTTATTCTCTGGAAGTGTTTGGGCAAACACAGAAAAAGACATGCAGACAGGAAAAGCTGATCAGCAAGCAGCATTTACATTTACATTTACTTTTATTATTAAAAACAACTAGGAGTAGGTGATCAAGATTTACCCCTAACTTCATTGCCCATTAGGACTCTCAACTCAAAAGGAGCTCTATGCTCTAATTGTGTTTTGAACAATCAACACCTTCTTGTACATTTGTTAATGTGTCCTCACGAATTGTGGTTTTTTAGGTGAACTCTTCGGATGATGGCATGTGGAGTATGTGACCTTGTGTGGGAGGGACCATGGAGCATAGTTTTCTAATAGCTATCCATGGCGGTACACACAAATATTGGTGGTGAGCGTCCGATAGGGTTACAACATTGGAGTGTGAAAGATTTATTGATAGTGTTACTAGGGTTTAGAGGTTGAGTTAGGGTTTATAATTACAGTTACAGTTTTCGCGGCAAGATCGTACAGTCAAATAGAATTATAGACATGTGAAGACGCTCTCATCAAAGAAATAAAATAAGTTGCTTTTCAATGGCTGTCTTTTTATTATCGACACGTGAGAGGTAGCGAGAGTATGAGATTAAAAGGTTGACCATATTTATATTTAATACAAAATCAAAGCAATGAAAGATAAGAGATGGCTTTTAATTGACTTAAGCACACAATAGAACTTATATAGAACACCAACTAATACTTACACTAGATACCTTTTATTTATCTCAAATAAGTAAACCTCTTCATTCTAATAGCATGATTTGTTAACAATTTGACTATCTTTTATTAACAACGCTAAACACCACTTGGTGGATTATTGCTGAAGGGAGGGCCCACTAGAGTTTGGTCTAAGTAGAGGATTGTTGGGTGTAAACCCAACACACATCAGAAAAAGAAAAAAAGCAAATGAATGTAAATAAGTCTAGAAGTTAGTCCTCTATAGGGTTTATCTAGGAGAATCATGGAGTGAATATTCCTAGTCTTTCAACAATCGACCTTAAAGACGCATATACCGAGAGAAATATGCACATTTAAGCATTCAAGAGACCCATGATTTTTATACTATTTATAATCTACTAAGGAGCAATCGGTGTGGTGTCACATGAAACCAATAATTATCTCTATGTAGTATCATACAGTGTTCAATATGTTTTTTCATGTTACGTATTTTTAACACTCAATTGATACTAATAAGTTGATTAAGTGAAAACTCAACTTTGTGGGTTCCATGCAAGTCACAATTATTGACTGGTAACCACACTTCCTTTTGTCTGGATGAAACTTGTAGAATTATAATTATATTATAATAATAATAAATTCCTAAAGCATGCCTCATATAGATCACTAGTAACACGTGGCATAACACCGTATTATAGTTTTATCGATATTTCAATGGCTTTTTTAACAGCATCCCACAATTTAAGATATGCAATAATAGCTGGCCGGCTCAATGTTTTCGAATGCCTAAAATTAACTAAGACATTAAGACCTTTTTTCTTTCTTTTTTTATGCGTATAGCTAAAAAAAAGTATTCATGAAATATGAAACAATGGATGATATGTAGTTATAATGAATACGTGACATTCCTTCTTAACTTGTAGCCTATCATTGAGTTTATTAATTCTAAAAGAACCATTTTTCAAAAACCCATAATACAAACATTTATTATGGATTGAAACTCTATAAAACTAGAGGCTTAAAGCCTTAACCTTATTTAGTTTATCAACGAGATAGCCTTGAATAATAGCAAGTGAATTAAAGTATTAAAAAACAAACCGCAAATGGCCCTTTATGTAATTTCACTTGATTTGTCACATGTTCCATCATGCTATATCTTGTTTCTTAGGATATACTTTTATAATATATTTGAATTACATTATTATAAATTAACTCCAAAGTTGCATATAATTAATAAAAGTAACGTAAAAGAGAAAATATGATGGTTATGGATAAAACAGAATATTTTAATATCATGAATAATAAGAAGTAATTAATTATATTGTATTAAATTAGTTTAAATTAAAATAAAGTAAAGGAACACTTATTAAAGTGTAGAGATAGCAGATCTGGACATGGGGACCCCCCCTCTCTCTGTCCACTCGACCCAAAGTAGTTATACCCCTTGGTTTTTTTTTTTTTTTTTTTTTTAAATGTTTAAGCTTTTTTCCTACTATTTACATTATACAGCCAATGCCAGGAATCGAACCCTGGACCTCTCACCGAAAGGCCAAAGCCTTTACCATCCCACCAAAGTGGTGATGGCAGTTATACCCCTTGTTGAAATGCTACAACTCCTGACCTATCCCACTCTTTTGCAGATTTATTTTGCAAAATGAATATATTTCTACTTTAATATTACTTATTCATAATTCATAACAATTCTCAAACTTTAAAACTGTGTTTAATAAACAAAGAATGCCATCATAACTTTAATGGGTGGTCATATAGAGGCCTTTTCTAAAGACTTCCTTCACAAGAAGGAAGTTACTGGTTCGAATGTTGAAAGAAATAATTTTGTCATTGTGGTCATATATAGGTTTTTTCTAAAGACTTTCTCAATAAGAAGTAGGTCAATAGTTCGAGTCTTGAAATAAATAATTTTATCAATAGTGGTGTTGATTATTTAAAAAAATCGTAAAAAGGTGTAATCAAATATATTATTAAATAAAACATACATATATATATATATGTTTGCAAGGTGATTTTTTTCTTTTATATTTAGTGATAAAAAATATAAATTTTGTTGCTTTTAATTCTTTATTATTCATTAGAGTATGAATAGCTTGAGAGATAATTTTTTAATCAATTTTAACGTCTTATTTGGGTATTTTATTTATAATTTTATAGTTTACTGACTCAGTTCTTTTAAAAAATAAATTGTTAACTTACAAAAGTATAAATATGATAATTACAATTATTATTGACTTTGATGTTTGACATTTAGCTTCAAGTTTTGATTTCGATTTCAATTTAATATTTGAATTTACCTTTAAATGAGAACGCATAATTTTAAATATTTCTTGATTTAAATTTACCTAAAATATTTGCAATTAATGAATATTTTAAGAATTTCTTGATACAATATATGTCAGTTTCATCACCACCTTCTTCTATAAAAGTGCAACGTTGACTTTTTTTATATGGTCAGTGAAAACGGTTATTTGGGTTTGATTATATTATATCTATACTCAGTTTTGTACACATATTTAGTTAAGTTCACTAACATAGGCTTCAACTCTATTCATGCTGTGAAGAAACAAGTTCTTAAAGCCAATGTATTCATAAAACTATGATGAAATAGGTTCTTAAAGCCAATGTAAACATATTTGAATGAATATATTTAGCAGCAAAGTTTGATGGATATTTAATGCATCATAAAGCTATAATTTCTTTATTTGTTTGTAAAAATCTTATGACATGTGTTTTTATTATACATAGGCATCCTCAAGTTATGTAAACACAGAAGTTCAACACATAAATATTACGACTTCAAATCCATGATGACTAAATTATGGGTGTTAAAACGGTTTTTGTTAGGGATGTCAATTAAACCCGAACCGATGGGAAAACCCGAAACCCGACATAAATGGGGCGGGTACTACCTGACCCGTTAGGGTTTGAGACGGGTTTGGGATTTCTAATATACCTGATTACCCGACTCGATTACCCGATAACATAGACCCATTTACCCGATTATATACCCGATGTACCCGGTATAGCTTATTAAATTATATCTATATATATATATACTATATTTCAAATATATTATTTGTCGAAACTTGTTTATGTCAATTATTTGAGATATTTACCTTTATGGTAACCATCTTTGTAATCGAATAGTTATACTTTGTCAAAACCCCGGTAGAAACCCGACGGGTATTTTGTCAAAACCCGATAAGAAACCCGAAACCCGATGGGTGATTACCTGATTAAAACCCGGCGGGTTTGGGAGGCTTTTATAACTGGGTATGAGTTTGGAAATACCTAAACCCGACCCAAACCCGACCCATTGTCATCCCTAGTTTTTATTCATGCGTCCAACCTAAAAAGGTAGATTCGGGTAATAGATAAATAGTAGATTTGTTTTTATGTTTAAAAATTTATTTTTTTAATTTTGTTAAAATTATGAAAAATGGTTGTTTTGTCTACTTATCATTTTCTTTTCCTAATCTGTGTATCATACGGGTTCTAACCTAGTGTGTGTGTGTGTGTATAGGATAAGGTTAAAATGAAAACGCATTTGAGTTGTGAAAATCCACGAAAACCCTATGTAACATCGTTTTTTTTTCTGTTATATGTAATATATGTTGTAACATTTAATACAAAACATCGAAACATCAAAAAAAAAATGTTTTGCTATTTTTTAACATTTTCTTACTAATTTTTATATATGTTTTCAGGAGAGAAAAAAATTATATTTATATTTACATTTTTTATTCACTTTAATTGTACACCACAAGATTTAAACATTAATTAAAAACATGTGGTTGAGAATGGATTTCTAGAGTCTTCACAACTCAAATGGGTTTTTATTTTATACTTAGCCTATATATATATATAAAATGATAAAACGCAATTAACAAAGTTGTGCTATTTTGTGTAAACATTAAAAAGAAACAAATTATTTTACATATTTAGTTTTATTTCTATCACTTCAAAAAGGGAATTTCATGCATCAACTTTAAACATATAAAATTACATAAATTCACAACACACAAGTTTTCAATGCATTATGTATATGCTTTTCAAGAGGATTTGAAGAAATGTGCAACTTTGTAAGTTTAAAAGAATATATATAAATTTGTCCCCATTTTAAAACTCTAAAAATGATTAACATAGTACTTGATACCATAGAAAATTGAATAATATTTGAATATATTTTGAAAAAAAAAGCATAAAATGAATATCCGTTATGCATTGACCAACAAAAGGACGAAAAAGACATAGCATTGCAAATGCCTTTTGCTACAACAAAAAAGCAAATTGAAGCGCTACAGGTGCTGTTTTGCTCAGAATCGAAGGCCCCCACCCCTAATTTTAATAACTTAAAAAATAATAATTCTTTTAATACCAACGATTTATAAAATTACTAGATAAGTTTATTACATAAAAAAATAGGAAAACTAGAATTTAATAATTTTATCTGTTTGTGATTAGCCGATTATAATCTCATTTGAAAATATTCTATTCACCGGTCTCTTCTTTTACACTATTTTTTCTCTTTGAACCTCCATTTAAAAAAAAAAAACTTAGCGCAAGTTAAGTTTCATCCATATTTAAACTTGACGTGTTACGACCTTTTATCAGAAGGAAAATACGAGTTGATAGATATAAAACATATTTCAAAACTGTGTTCCAAACGACAAAACAGTGCCTTAATTCAAGTGTTTAAATTTCCAATTAGCAAAATCAAGCCGTTTGAAACATCATTGACATAAATTTTACATCAGCCGGCTCATATCTTCATTTCGATCAAAAACCCTAAAAATCAGTTTGAAATTCGGATAAAACCTAACTCCCATTAAGTTTTTTTTAATGGATGTCAAATGAGAAAAAACAGTTTCTCATGCAGGCTCATTAAAATTTAATTTTCTAATAAAATAATAATCACAAATAATAAAATTATTAACTGAAAATAAATTAATGTTATAAAACGTCACCTAGAAAGTGACAAAACAAATTTACTAAACTAGATAGTTATAATGTTATATCGTTTTATACCGTACCAAAAAATCCGTATACATCAAATTAATTTTATATTATTTTAATTTTGAGAAGAAAGACGGTATTTAGGCTTTGCCTTTAGATAACAGTGAAGTAATTTTTCCAAGATCTAGAAAATGATTTCATTCTATAAATGGTAGGGCATTAAATACTTGTACCTTGCAGCAGGAAAGAGTGGGACAAAGATACACTACAAATGGGTGAGGTAAAATCAAAATCTACTGTTCTCACGAATGGGTCTTTCAAAACAACAAACGTATGCCTCAAAGGCATAAGTTATTTTTATATTGTGTACAAACACAACACAAAAAATCACAATTATAATTTTATGTCACGGCATCTTTCTAGGGTTATACTATTCGTGTATCTACTTCTATACACATGTCTACGCAAAAATATTTTCATATCATCATAAAAAGTTATTTTTATATTATATTTGGTTACCTACTTTTTATACACGTGATTAAAAGAGATAACTTTAGTCTCCTTAAACCAAATGCATCCCTACAAATACATGCATCTACTTATAAGGGCTGGCGAAACACCGAAACGGAGACCGTCCCTGACACGAGTATTCCTTTCGAGTACAAATAACCCGCTTGTGATGGTGGTGGGTTTTGGATTGCTCGGTGATATACCGTTTAAAATAAAAAAAATAATAATACCCCTTTTTTACATGCATGCATATATATATATACACGTATATTTACATATATTTTTTACAAAACTCTCAATTCTCATCTCCAAATTTCTATTTCTACAAAAAAAAATACATCAACCCAAAGTGCGTCCGTCAAAACTAAAATCATATAGACCGAAGGTCCAAAATAGATAATCATCGAACCAACCGCCTAGCAAATGTATGCAATAATCACAATATTATCCCCAACATCCACTTATAGCTAGAAACATGCCAACCCAAGTTGGCCCAGGTCGGTTCACTTTTGACCAATTCACGTATAGCGACCCACATCCTGAATATGATAATGGGTCGTACAGGCGTTCAAGGCGTGCCGTTGTCAACCCGTGTGACGAAGATGAAGATCAACACGAACAACGACAATAAGATACAAAACAAGATGATGATAATGAAGCACTTGCCCAAAGGACACGATAATATTTTAAAAGGATGACTAGAAAACCATTGACCAGCCCCAAGGAAGTAGCCTTATGCAAGGCTTGGCTGCATAATGCCGAAGATAAAGGAGTTGAAATTAACAAAAAAGCGAGCCATTTCGTCATCAGGTCCCGATGGTGGAACAGATTGAACCTTGGATTAAGAAAATTGGAAGTTGAAGGATTTGAATAAAAAAATGACCCAATTCAATGGATTCTATTTTCAATGGGTATATTTTTTTAATCTAAGTTACTATCTTTTTATTTTATTGCAAGCTTTTATTTTGTTCTTAATATTTAAAATTATAAATATCGTGGTAACATTGGTCAGCTGGACATTCGGATGCGGATATTATCAGCGCGGCCCTAAAGGAGTACCAGAAGCATACAACCCGAAAAGTTTCTTGCACTTCTAGGGTAGATTATACGAAACTATTCTAAACTAGAACTCATACCATTGATGGTTTGGAGTTTGAAAGTGATAATCAAGAAGAACCAAAACATCCTAGTCGTTTTGATTGATTAGTAGAGACTAAAATATAATACAGGATGGAAATTTAGCGAAAAAAAAAACTCTTTTATAAAAAATGATTGTACTTTGGACAACCAATGTAGTTGGAAGTAAATTTAACGTACGGATTGTGGACGCACTCAAGTGCAAGAAACAAATAGTATACCATCCAAGCTGCTAGAAATTCTTGAATACTAAACAGTGTTACATAATACAATATATTATTTTCTATTATTAAAAAGTATTTTAATAATAAATAATATTCAAAACCATAAAAAAAAGTCAAATATAGGTCTGCACACAGCATGCTCCTCTTTTCTTTATACCCTATCACGCATTATAACCACCACACCATCTTTCATCATCATCCATCACATGGAAGATCAACCAAAGCAGGTAAACATGTTTAAAAATTAATAAACTATTATGTTCAAAAATATTAATTTTATTTAAATTCCCGTTTTTTACCAACATTTAAATTCCAAATACCCGTGACATTTATATAAACAACCAAATAAAATAATTACTGAAATAGTTTGTCAGCATTTAAGTTGTGATATGGGAATAGAAAAAACATTAAAAGCTTCATAATGGTAAAAAAAATTGATTTTCTAAATCCACAGAATGTAAACCAAATCTAATTATATAAACAAAGATTTATATGTGTAAAGACTAAAGAGATAAGGGAGATCATGAAAAAATATAAATGTACAACAAAAACACTTTTAAGTTATAAATTTTTTATTGTTTTTATTTTTTTTATATCTTATTAATCTTTGTCAAAAAAAAATAAATAACTAAACTATTTATTTTTTACATTTAAAAAACAAAAGAAATTAACTTCATTTAAGTTAAAAGAAGAGACAGAGAAATCTCTTTTGATTATTCGTTTATGTATATAACTTTCAAATACGTAGACGTAGGTTATGTTACTACATATGCGTTGCTTTTTTAACGATGAACCTCGCACCACTAAGATCAATGTGTACCAAAAATCCATTTGATTTTACTTTGTGGGACTTGAACCCCTTTTAAGGGGTAACATTAGGGTTTTGCTATGGACACATATACATCCATCAATACACCCCATATAAAGCCATACGGAACGTATTGATGGGTGTTTTTAACAAAAATTGTAGTGTCTTTAGAAAACCCCTAACATAAACCGGCAACACCTAATAATTTTATATGCAGCTATAAATTTAATATGATGGTTTTGTAATAATCACTACCATATATATATTAATATTATATACATTTTTTAATCTATATGTTTATTTCCATGCATCATGATGATGTGGGTGATTTAATGCGAGAATAGAAGATGGAGCGGTTGCAGTAAATTTCATCGGTACAAAGCTTGGGTCTTCGCTAAAAACCAAACATAAAAACAAATTTACTGAAACTTCCGCCTACCGCAATGATGAGATCTACTAAAACACACAAGCACCACCCATACCCCCTTTCAACTCTATAAATATATAAATAAATATAATATGTACACATAATATACTAAGGCTGAGGGGTGTGGAGCGCTAGAAAGGGCGCGTGAGCCCATCCGCTCGCGCCCCGGGGCGCGAGCACCACACCACCGAGGCGCGAGAGGGGCGCGAGCGCGGAAATCCAGGCAGGCGCGGATGGGCTAGCGGCTGGGATAACGCGTAAACGGCCTGGGAATGCGTAAATAGAGCCGTTGGGCTCTTTTTTTATTAAAAAAAAAAATTTTTTTTTCTCTATTTAACCTATATCAAACACAAACCAACAACAATATAACATACAATTTTCTCTCTATAAAACCTATATCATACCCAAACCAACACCAATATCACATACCAATATCACATACCAATATCACATACCACACCCAAAACCCAAAATCACCCCATCTTCCAAACCTTTTTTTAAAAACATGGCCATTGGGAAGGGACGCCAGGGGCAAAAAACCGGCTGAGGGGGAAGCCGTAAACATCAACGATCTTGTTGAATCCCTCAATAAATTCAACAAAACCATGAAGGTGGTCTCTAATGACAAAAAGGAAAAAAAAAGAATGAGAGATTTGGACTTCCTTACAAGAGACTTCAGTAACCTAAATCCGGTCGACCAAATGCTGATGGAAAAACAAAAGGAACGTATCCGGAAGAGGTTGATCGAAGAAGACCAAGCCGAAGAATAAGAATAATGTTTTTTTTTAGTACTTTAATTTTTTTTTTACATATTAATGTGTTTTTTTAATTAATGTGTGTTTTTTTAAATAATTTATGAGTTTTTTTAATAATACGTTTTTTTAATACATTTATAAAAAAATAAAAAAAAAACCGCTCGCGCCCCCTCTCGCGCCCCTCCACACCATGTCCCGGGGCGCGAGCACCACAACCAACACCCATCTTATCAAGTTTCTCTCTCTGCCACACGTCACAATATTATTGGCTGGCGCCCCCACTCGCGCCCCCTCTCGCGCCCCCCACACCCCTCAGCCTAACACTTCTAATATAAATAATACTAGCGCATACGGAAAGTGAAGAATTTTGGATAAAGGCTTCAAGTCTTCCAGTGACGGGTTTTCCAGAAGAGGAGGGTGGCTTGAGCAACTTAGCGTTGTTGGCGTACCAGTGACGGGTTTTCCAGAAGAGGAGGGTGGCTTGAGCAACTTAGCGTTGTTGGCGTAGGGGTCGTCTTATACCATTAGTTACCTCAGTTAGCTGGTTTTTAATCATTCGTCGTTTAAAAACTAAAAAATAAAAACCACATAAATACTTATACATACGTCTAATCAAATAAAGGAAAGCCTACAAATACCAGATTCATATAATCATTTTACTTATATAACAATTAAACACGTATATTACTAATTTATTATATATATCGTATAGAGGATGAATGGTTTGATGCAATATTTAATATAAGTAGAAAATTGGAAAAACAATAGGCTAAGAAAAAATTAGAAAGTTATGTAACTGTATAACCGTATTATAATTTCCAATCTATAATATTAAAAATATTGAGGGTAAAATGACATGTACGTACTAGAGTTGAGTTAGTATACGGAGAGAGACAAATTAATTACCTTGCGATTTTCTTGTCCTTTGCACGCACAGCACTTGATGTAACCAAAAAGATAGATCGCTTCAAACAAGTTTCTTTTCTTGTTCTACACACAGCGGCCTTACTCAGTTGCTGCGATTATTATTATGAAATTAATTAGAAGGAAGCGAAAGAGAATGTATGGAACGAAGCACTAGAAAAAGCCTTAATGTGGCTGCTTCTTCCATCGATACAACAATATTTTCATATTAATATAAAATTTTGATAGACTCGATGAGAATATGTTCGCACGAGCATGTGTTTTTAGCGATTTCCATTAATCAAAAGGACAAAAAGCTACTTTAATTAATTAAACAAAGCATACACAAAAAAGCTTGTTTTGTTGTTTTTGCTTTAAACCATGCTAGCTGCTCTTCCCCAGAAAACCATTTCATCATCCAATTTTTGAAATAATGAGAACCGGAACGCCGGCGGAATGAGATTTTAAATAGCAACGTAAATTATTAAAATTAAACAGGGAGGTGGATGGATTATTAACCCCTTTTTTTCGATAAGAAGGAAATGAAGAACAGGAACGAAACGAAATAAGGCCTTTCTAGCTCTAGTTTCGGATGAGCTTCTCCCAAGGATGTCCGGTAATAGAATAGGTTGGCTCGCTATAATTAAGACTCCGCTTTTTGCTCCGTCAGTGGAGCGTATGAATTTCCTGGAATGTAGATAGACCAAAAGAGAGACCGAAGGGATAAGAATAGGAATTATAGTACCATTAGAAGAAGGGGCACCTGTGGGAACATCTCTACTGACGAACCATTTCAATAGTACGGGTGCTGCCGTGCCACGACCATGGAAGTAATGAAAATTATTTTCAACAAAAACCGACTTGTATTTGGTGGTTTTCAAAAATCAATTAACCGATCCATCGATTATGTCGGTTAAAATCGATTCAATTAACGGTTATGGCGGTTAATTTGCTCACTCCTTAATTCTTAATGTGAACTTAAAATTAAAGTAAATAGTAAACACACGCACATTTAATGTTTTCTAGCTTGCTTGATTTATGTAAAACACACACATTTAATGTTTTTTAGTAATTTAATAATTTAGTGAAGTAACATAAATGAAGATGGATGGATGGATAGATAGATAAAAGGGTTAAAAGATTCCTTACTTCGACTTTATCTTCTTTTTTCTTGTGTTTCTTTTGATCTTCGACTTTCTCGTATGTTTATGTGATCATGGAGAGTGTGTGTGTGTTTCGATGTGTGTGAGAACGGAGAAGAATGAGAGTGTGGTGTGTGTGTGTTAGAAAGATAATAAAGTGGGGGCTTTGGAAGGGGGGCTGGTGAGTGTGAAGGCACGGCTTTTGACTACCCTTTATTGAGCATGGTCTTGGTCTAAAATTTTGGTCTTAAAAGTAAAGTTAAATCATTCATATTTGAGATTTTGCTCATTCTTCTTTTGATTTCAACCTGTTACAGTTAGTTTTCTTTTAATCGGGTTGAAACCGAATATGAAGAGGTTGGGTATCAAATCCATATAAATAAAGTTCATAGGTTATATGTCGGGATTCGCTACGGTGCTCATTTTCATTTATTCAGTCTGGTTCGGAGAAAAATGCGTACAATCCATCCGAATTGTCCAGATTTCTCACAAAAAGTTCGGTTTTACTCAATTAACCCAAAAATATGGTTTTTGATCACTCTTGATGTTCTGATATTCCAACAGGTTCGTTAATCACAAACTCGTCGGCTTTTGTGAGAATCGAATTTGTTTAACTTTCAAATTAGCATAACTAATTATCCATTTATCGTTAAATTGCAAAAATTTATGCACTTACTAATTAAAATATTTAGATTTTTATAAATTTTTTTTTGGAATTATTTACTGATTTATTAATTTATAAAAATTCATTTTATATGTTATTTTAACCCGTAAATCGTCCACTTATACCAAAAAATTTCTGAAAAATCTAATAAATTTACCGAGTGATCTAAATACCTTCCAAAATAGCATGTAAGTTCCCAGAACCTAAAAATCTTGCCAAGTTACCTTTTTGAGCCAAAAACGACTAAAAAAACTTGAATAAACGTGAATCCAGAAAGTATAGTTAGGGTTATCCAAATGACCCATATGTGATCATATTATGCCATACATGCGTTTTCCACAAAATTTCATAATTTTTCAAGTAGTTTAAGTATATTTCCCAAATAAACATCCCTGAACGGTAATAAATTTGCCAAATATTCTCGGATGGTCGAAAAATTACCAAATTTGGATAGGGACTCATTCATATGGCCCCTGATGTTCCTACAAAGTTTCACAAGCTAACAACAAGCATGTCACAATCGAATCCTAAACAACCCCTAAACAAGTATTTCGGTAATAACTTTGCAGTTTTCGTTTGTTTCCACTATTTTCCTCTATTGTCCATGTCCTTGTCCTTCTAAGTAATGTAACTACAGGTCCTTTATCATAAAACCAAGCATGTATCATCAAAAGATCAGCCTTGAAACATAGGGTTTCGGTTAGGGTTCAAAACCAAACTTTTGAACCGTAAAAACGCAATTTAAACCTCTTAATCCGTGTTTATTGCAAAAAAAACTTAAAAAAATCAAATTCTTAACCATGTGAAGGATCAAACACATGTTTTTGGACAATTTTTAAGGCTTTTTCATGGTTAGGATTGGTTTTTACTAATCAAGGTTCATTTTTATGTGAAAAAAACATGTTTATACTAAGGTTTTATGATCAAAATAAGCCTTTACCTTTAGGGTTTTGAGCTTGAGAGGAACCACGGGTCAAGAATCTATATTTTGGTGAAACATGAATGTAAAATATCTTGTAATTTAACTTAGGTAGTAACATATATTAAAAAAGGGGGCGTGGTCCTATATTGCGGCCGGAAGGTTTAGGCCTCACTTTGGGCCCAATGTTGGCCCATAAATCTTATTTTTCATGCCAGAACGTGAAATCCCGAGTCCAAGTTTATTTCAGGTTCGATTTTTGGCAAGAAAAATATATCGGGTACGACAAACAGCGCGAAACGAGTGTTTTTCGGCCAATTTCTTGTAAATTTAGAAAAATATACTATTTGTTTGTAAAAATCCAAAATATTTTCATGGATCGCTTAAAACATCCCAAGTAAGTGTTTTGTAGATCTTTTCCGGCTTAACGGATGATACAATGCTTGTTTCGTAACTATCTTTCGCGTTTAAAGTCATAGCGGGTAGTTAAACGAGTATGTTTTTGTTTAATTGGTTTGCTATCGTACTAAGGCCATAATATCAATATGTTGACTTATAATATACGTATATCACTTATAGATGCCCAGGATATCCGGGTCATAACCAGATCCGTTTGGTTGTTCGTCCGTTCGTTACGCAATAAGCGGCTAATCGCTTATTTGATATGTGAATACTAAGGTGTACCCGGTTTGGTCACGAATGTCACAACATTGGACAACATTTACTGAAAATGCTTCGACTTGTTGGACGAAGAAGATAAGCGTCGTATCAAGCCAGTGAATGCACTAATCACAAGGTTTAACCAAAGCGTTGAATACCCATTAGGCCAGCTTACATTACGTGTCACGCTTGGTGACGAGGTACATTCAAGAATGGAAGATGTAGATTTCCTTGTCATGGAGGGGTCACATCCAAGTTATGATGTCATTTTGGGACGAGAGGCGATTGGAGATTTTAACGCTAATCCATCGATGACGTATAGCATGGTGGGAATACTCACCCTAACCAGGATAGCAATGATACTTGCTAACTGGGATTGCCATATCGCCGAAAGGAAAACGCACTCCACCAAAATGGCAAAACAACCCTTAATGCAGACCCAGAGAAGTGAGTACTCAATGGAAGGTATCCAGAAAAGACGATTACCATTGGACCCACCATCTCTGATGCCACCCGACAGGCGCTGAAACGGGTCCTTATCAATAACACCGATGTGTTTGCCTAGAAACCCGCTGACATGACTGGGGTTCCAACGATTAAAGAGGAAAACTAGCTCAGAGTTAGCCTGGCCTTCGTACCGGTTGTCTAGAAAAGAAAAAAGATGGGACCATATTAGACGAAAGCATGCAATGAGTAGGTTCAGGAACTACTAGACACAGAAATCATGGGCACTAATCAATACCTAACGTGGGTGGTGAACCTCGTGATGGTACCAAAGTCAAACGGCCAATGGCGCATGTGTATAGATCTTAAAGACCTTAATAAAGCATGCCCCAAAAACTGCTATTCGCTCCCAAAAATTGACTTGAAAGTGGGCGCGCTAGTCCTGTTCCGCTACAAATGATTTTTGGATGCCTATAAGGGATACCACCATATCCACATGGCCGTCTCCGATCAAGACAAGACCGCTTCCAGACCGAAACAGGCACATATTGCTACAAAATGATGCCATTTGGGTATCAGAAAAGAACGGTATCCATAGCGCGCCGCGGGAAGACAAATCCTTAGCGCGCTGCGGGGACAGTTCGTCTCGCGTATCGCTGTAACAGGTGGTCTTCACGCAGGCTTCCTTGTAAGGAGTCAGGCGCGTGGAGCTGCGCAGACAACCTTAGGCGGGAAGAAACAAAGGACAAAAATAAGAGAAGGGGTTCAAGGCTTAAGGGCGGGACGGCGACAATAGAGAAAAGAAGGCGGAGAGAAGAAGAGGGACGGGACGGCGGGAAGGGAAAGAGAGGAAGAGGAGGAAAGGAAAATATTATTAGTAATATATATATTTTAAATGTCAAGTTTTAAAAGAAAATAATTAAATTTTAAATCATAAAAAGAATCGGATCAGAAAACGGGTACCTGGGTCGGGTCGGATAGGGCAGATGTCACAGTCTCCCCTACTTTAAGAAATTTCGTCCCGAAATTTATCTCGAAGTAGGTTGCGCAGAGAACAGGTGCGGGTACTTGATCTTCATCGCGGATGCGCAACTGGTGATAGCCAGAGCAGAGATCGATCTTGGAGGAACAAGAGGCACCTTGGAGTTGATCAAAGAGGTCGTCAATACGCGGTAAGGGATACCGGTTCTTAATGGTGAGTTTGTTCAACTCGCGGTAATCGATACACATGCGAAACGTACCATCTTTCTTTTTAACGAACAACACCGGAGCACCCCAGGGCGAAGAGCTAGGGCGAATGAATCCTTTAGCGGTCAACTCTTGAAGTTGACTTGCCAATTCTTGCATCTCAGCGGGCGCAAGACGGTAAGAAGATTTGGCTACGGGGGAAGCACCAGGGACAAGATCAATACGAAACTCGACTTCACGAGCGGGAGGGATACCAGGAAGATCATCAGGAAAAACTTCAGGGAAATCACGCACAACAGGGATATCGCGAAGCTTCTTCTTTCCTTCATCGGGTTTAACCACATGGGCTAAAAATGCAATGCACTTCTTCCGCATGAGTCTTCGGGCTTCGGCGCAAGACATAAGTTTAAGACCGGGGAAGGGTTTCTCGCCGTAGATATGAAGATCACCATTTTCTCGAGGAATGCGAATCAACTTCTTGGCGCAAATAACTTCGGCGCGATTTTTCGAGAGCCAGTCCATACCAATAATAACATCAAAGCTTCCAAGAGGCATGGGGATGAGGTCGATTAGAAAATCGTTTTCGTTAAGGTTAAGCGTGCAATTTTTAATCACAGAGTTAATTAAAACAGTTTCACCATTAGCCAATTCAACTGAAAAATTTTCTTTTAAGTTATCGCGCGGTCGCGCAAGCTTCTGCTCAAACGCGCGAGAAATAAAACTTCTATCGGCGCCAGTGTCAAAAAGTACAGAAGCATAAAATCCGTTAAGCAAAAATGTACCATTAACTACGTCATTATTCGCTTGCGCTTGGTGCGCGGTTATATTAAAAGCTCGTCCGCGTGTCACTTGGTTCGAAATCTGGTTCACCGGGTTCGCTTGCGTAATCTGAACTTGTAGTCTCGGGCACGCGTTCCGGAAATGACTGGGATCACCGCAGTTAAAGCACGATCTGGGTCGTGGGTTTTGGTAGGTTGGTTGTGGGTTCTGCGGGTAGACTGGTGGTGTTGGCGCAATTGGATTGGCGGGAAGGACTCTACAGTTTTCTGCAAGGTGACCAGCGCGGCCACATCGGTTACAAAGTCGACATAGGACTTGAGGTGGGTGGTGGAGTCTACAGGTTGGGCAAAAGGGGTGGTTTCCTGTGTAGGGTTTCTTAGTTGGCGGGGCAGGGAGTGCGGGATTGGTTAAGGCATAGTTGTGGACTACAGGAGGTGTTGGGTAGGTCGACAGTGGGTTAGGCGCGTAAACTGGAGGTTGGTAGGTGGGTTGCTGGACAATGGGCGGGCTGGTAAGCGCATAGGCTTTGCGCCTGCGCTTGAGGTTTCTCTCCTCTGATGACGGCGAGATAGCGGAGGCATTCTATAAAAGTTTTAGTTTTCGTTATTATCTTAGCGCAAAGTATAATCTTATAAAGCTTGGTTTCGCGGGGTTAGATACCATCAACAGTTAAAGTAAAACATGAATTTGAATGCAAACTTAATACAGATAACAAATTCGAATCGAGAATCGACAATTCATGTATCACCATGACTTTCCGAATTCTCAATTTAAAATGACTCGTAAACGAGTATTGGAGATTGACGATTCATGTATCACCATGACTTTTCAATCCTCAATATAAAATATACAAGAAAATGAGTATTGGAGGTTGACAATTCATGTATCACCATGACTTTTCAAGTCTCCAACCTCAGAACATAATCGTAAATGGAATTTGAAAATCAACTATTCATGTATCACCATGACTTTTCGGATTTTCAATCCCAACAAACGAATATGTAAATAAAATCAATAAAAATCGAAATTCAGCAAAAATCGAAATATTGCGAAATAAAACATAAAACCATACGCTGCGTTTGCGCAAACATATTTATAAATAACGAGTAATTAACAATAAGCGCGCTAACATGAGATTTCTCTCATGCGCGAGAAAGGACTCTTAGGTATTCTAGGCCGTTACGTCTAACCACCTATCCTAAAGTCAACGAGCTCTGATACCAATCTGTAACACCCCGACCAAAGGCGGATTATACATCGGGGCGCCACATATTGTTTCATTACTCGTGACACTATTGGGTGTCAATATTTAATAAATATATTCATTCACGCACGCGCAACGTAAACACAAGATAACATAAATCAACATAAATCAATATATTATAAGGCAAAATATTCGAACAACAATAACTTGTCTTGATACATTTTAATCTAGGTCCAAAAGTAAAAACGTCCTACGTGTCCACAAGCTCCAAATGTAGCTACAGCAAACCTGAACATGTGTTAAAATAAACGTCAAACACTTGCGTGTTGGTGAGAAATCAAGTTTAATACAATACATAGATAACAATAAATCTGCGCGCAACACGTGTATGTCTGGTGTTTAACAAGGGTGTAATCAGATTGTGATCAAGCCTAAATAGATCATAGTTCATAGTTCAATCCGTGCTCCCAAATGAGCACAAAAACAAGAAAACATCTGTGCAAATGTAAACAAAGAAAACCGTAAACGATAGGTCTCCTGTGTTCATCTAATGGATCCATGAAAACTTCGGAATAGGCCGAACAAAGCGGTTAATGATACACACATACAAATAAACAGCCAAGTAAACGTCCTCAACACATGGGATACTGCGCGACTAAAGTTCATAAACAAGTTTAAGACTCGAGTTTGTACGAACACATGAACATCCCAAAACATTAAAAATAAAAAGGGATTAGATACGAGATTACTCACTTGATAAACGATGCGGTGTAAGATAAAGCAAGAACCAACTTTAAACAAGCACAAGTTAACCTATAAATAAGATTATTGTTTTAACGATTGGTTTTAAGTCTTGATTATAAGCTAGCATAATTAATAAGTAACTTAAGCAAATTATTATATATATTATATATTACCGGAAAACAGGGCAGAACAGGAGAGAGGACGAAGGCAGAGAGAGAGGGGACGGCAGAGGAAGAACAACGGCAAGGAGTAAAAGAGAACAGGAGAGTTTAAGTGCTTTGTGTGTGTAGTGTTAGGAAATTAACATTATTATTTATAGGGAAACCCTAGGGAACACAATCCCTAGAAAAGGGGAAAAGATCTCCAAAAAGTAAAAGATTCCAAAAGCAAAAGATATCGAAAGATATGGCAGCTGCAAAAAGCTGACAGGTAACAGTAAACAGGCATGGGCGGGTCAGATAAAGGTACTGGTCAAGCATGGAAAAACAGATCTCAAAAGATAATGTCAGTCACTTTTTCTGTCAACCAATGGGGTTGGTGCGCATGCTGCGCCAAAAGTGGCTTTTCAGACATAAGATAGGTCAGGTCAACAGCACAGAAGATAAGACAACACAAAAGTAAACAGCTGGATTAAACAGAAGAAAAGACTCAAAGGGTTTAGCGCGAGAAGGCTCGAGCGCGAAGGCAGACACAGAAGGTCAAGAGTGCGCGAGCGCGAAGGCAGACAGAACCAACCTTAACGCGTCGCGGGAAGAACTACATTTCCAAGCGCGCCGCGGGAAGAACTTCAATTCTAAGCGCGTCGCGAGAAGAACTATATTCCTTAGCGCGTCGCGGTAAGAACGGTATCCATAGCGCGCCGCGGGAAGACAAATCCTTAGCGCGCTGCGGGGACAGTTCGTCTCGCGTATCGCAGTAACAGGTGGTCTTCACGCAGGCTTCCTTGTAAGGAGTCAGGCGCGTGGAGCTGCGTAGACAACCTTAGGCGGGAAGAAACAAAGGACAAAAATAAGAGAAGGGGTTCAAGGCTTAAGGGCGGGACGGCGACAAGAGAGAAAAGAAGGCGGAGAGAAGAAGAGGGACGGGACGGCGGGAAGGGAAAGAGAGGAAGAGGCGGGAAGGAAAATATTATTAGTAATATATATATTTTAAATGTCAAGTTTTAAAAGAAAATAATTAAATTTTAAATCATAAAAAGAATCGGATCAGAAAACGGGTACCTGGGTCGGGTCGGATAGGGCAGATGTCACAATAGCTAAGTATGGACTTCGAGCAAGCATAGACGATCGAGCATGGTTTTACTACTTCGAGCAAGGTCTTTAGAACCTTAAATGGTTGATTCTTCTAAGTGTTAAGGCTTCGAGCAAGCTACACTTCAACGAGCAAGAGTATTCTTCTATCGAGCATGGATTGCCAATCGAGCAAACAGCTTGATCATACAAGTTTCAACCAAGTGTTACGAGCACAGTATGATCGAGCACATGGGGATAAGCATGGATGCAATAAGAAGATGTCACGTGATCAAAGCAAGGACTTCGAGCACAGTTCAGTTCCACGAGCAAGATTTACATCTGAGCATGCTAAAAATTGCTGAATAAGAAGACTGAAGACATCAAGAAGAATGAGCTTGCTCGATGAACTAGTTCGAGTAAAGCATGGATTAGTCAAGAAGAATGAAGCTTGCTGGAGGGGAATATCTTCACTGAAGATATTCTAAGTAAAGTATGCTCGAGGACATTCATCGAGCATACCTAGCATAGTGAGTCTGCTCGAGCAAGATTGTTACCTTGCTCGAGGACTCAACACTTGTATTATTTTGTATTTCATTATGTAATGATTAGGAACTTCTAGAAGGAATGTCAGGGTCTATAAATAGGGTACTAGTTTACCATTTTAGGAAACAGGTTGGCACACACGGAATACGAGAAACATTCTAAATGAATATTCTATTTGTTTCCTCGTACAGCCGCCGCCGCCATACACGAAACCCTAGACATTCCTTTCACTGTTTCATTAATGACTAATTTAATAAAGTGAATCTTTGTCTTTGAATGTGCTTTTATTGATTATCTTTTATCGTTTTGTGCTTGTTATTTTCACTCCTTCGTTCCCACTCGTTGGATATCCTGATTCCACCGGGATATTCAACAGGCCTTTGGGTTGCAGAGTCGGTGTGTTCTTGTCAATCTTTTCGAAGGTTTCACCCGACTAAAGGTCTTAACAGTGGCGATCAACTAATTCACCTAATGGATAGAGGCAAAACCAGTCGCCACTATAACTGCCGCCAATATCAAGAAGTTCATATGGGAATTCATCATCTGCCACTTCAGTCTATCCATGAACATAATTAGCGACAACATGACGCAGTTTGCCGACCAACGCCTCAAAGCGTGGTTTGTAGAACTGGAGATTTCACAGACATTCAGGTCAATAGCGCATCCGCAAGGTACTGGGGAAGTCGAACGGGCTAATCGCAACATCATTGATGGAATCAAGCGAAGGCTAGACCAGCACAGATCTGGTTGGGTAGACTAGGTCGCACCTGTACTCTAGGTGCTTAGAACACAGAAGAATACAAGTAATGTTAATATGCCCTTCAGTCTAACCTATGGCACAGAAGAACAATGATGAACAACGATGCATAGATTTAATGCTCTTAGAAGAACAAAGGGAGTTGGCAGCAATGCACGAACAAAACTACAAGCGGCAACTCCAAAATTATAATAACACGAAAGTCAAAATCTGTGAATTCAACATGAGAGATTGAATCCTTCGCAACAATGAAACATCCAAAATTTAGGCGCCTGGGAAGTTATCCCCAAATTGGGAAGGGCCATATCGAATCGACAAAGTCCTAGGAAAAGGCGCCTATTCGTTGGTTAAACTCGATGGTACGCCAGTTCCGTAAACATGGAACGCGGCGCACTACGAAGCTGTTATATGTAAATTGATTTCCATATGTAAATGCAGGCCTAGTGCCATGACATTATTAGTGAAAACGATACACTGCAGTTGAAATATTAAGTTGGCAATGACAATTTTCAAACAATAATAAAAACAAAATGCAAACAGACTGAATTTCATTTCATTAATGAAAATATAACAAAGGCGGTTGCCAACATCTGCTGAAAGAATATGTACAAAATATACAAGTCCTAAGCCACTTATATTCAAATTAAATCTAGGCGGGGGTGGCCTCATGATCAACCTTCTCTTCTAACTATACCCTCGCTGGATTTTGTTATGCAGCAACATCATCGCCAGCCCTAGAAGAAGTGCTTGCTTTGGATGGCTCTAGTAACCGCCATAACTTCTGCATACCATCTTCTTCCTTGGCATGATAGGTGATGAAAGATAATATGGGGAACGACAAGGCATCATATTCCGCCAGCACAGCCTTATACTCTGCTTCGACGTCGACATCATGAAGTGTATAGATGTCTAGAGGAATCTGATCTTGCACGCATTTAAATGCCTCTTGGAACCCTGCCTTGTGCCTCACTTGCTGCACTGCCTTCATAAGGTGCCCAACACTCCGTGTCATAGCTTCATCAGTTATGATGCGTTGGGTAACCTAGACAAGTTAAAATGAAGTCAGAATAAAAAGGGACATAAGGCACAAGTTAAAAAGAAAGAGATCAACTAACCTTGCGAATATCATGATTCAATAGCCATTCGTTGTCACTAGCAAGCCTAGCGCTCTAAGACGTCAATTTCTCAATAGTTTGCTCACAGATGACAGGGCGTCAGTAAGCTTGCCTGCACTCGCCTTCTGGACCGTCGACTCAGTCTCCAATTCCTCGATCCGCTTGCGAAGATTGGCATTTTCTTTCTCATGCTTGGTGGCGGCCTTCCGCGCAGCCTGAGCGAGACCGCGTGCTTCAGCAAAATCCTCGTTCAATTTCTTGCAGACGTCCTAAAAGTCTTTATAGCGTTCAACGCGCTCTTGGACGTATTCCGTGAAATCTACCTATGCTTTCTACTGCAAATCGTTGGCAGCAGAAATAGCATGGCGGTGCTCTGCCGCATCCCGACCATCCTTCCAGGCGATATCACATCTCTCCTGGCGGCCTCGTGGTCAATCCGCTCAGTGTGAAGAGCGCGATTTTCTTGAATAAGCTCGTCCAAACCAGAGAGACCCCGGACGGCGTTGTATACGACGCCAATAGAAAAAACGTTAAGGGGGAGGAACTTAGGAGCTATGCGTTCCCCAGGAGGGAAGGAATGCTCCAAAAAATTGGTGTAGACACCCGGGTCTTCAAAATTTGCTCCGCGAGTGATATTCCATCAAGGCGAATACAGTTGGTTAGCCTTGATGCAATCACTTGGGATTACAACTTTTGTCACACCTAACTTAGGGCCTAGGTATAACACCTGTTAGTTGGTATCTATTTTGTAAATAAATCAAAGTTACGCTCTTTTATAGGAAATCATTGAATAAAATATTATTATAATGAAAACTCGGAATTTGAATACCCGCTTGATATTTCAAATACTTGTCTTTCCAAAAATAGGATTCTTTATAATATTCTGAATAAAATATCTGAGCCATCAGATAACGTCTAATGACAATATCACCAATCTTCTTATCTGTCTTGCTTGTCTGTTCTAACCTTTACTGTTTCCCAAAAATGTGGGGGAAAAATACGTCAGCACACAGCCGGTGAATGACGCTGACTCTTGTTGGGACTTATATTCTAGACCGACGCATCGTTTATGTGTTTTGTTACATCTTGTATTATTTGATAAACTTGTGTTACATGATGATTTAAATGAAATAATGTTATTATGGTCTCTTAATAGTGTCCGTGTGTTTGAGCAATCTGGACGTCACACTCAGACGTTTCCGCTTTATCCGTGTGTTACAGGGCCCGACCGTGGCACCCTTCGAGGAGACAGCCATCTTACTGTCGCTGCCTTGGGGCTCCTTAACCCCGCGAGAAGTAAGGCGAACAACATGAGACAGTTTACCTACAGTATAAAGGGCAATCGTTAGTATCATCAGAAGAACTTACGAGATAAGTAAAAAGGAAAGGTACTGACCCTCCAGTGGGTTGGGGAGACTCAAAGGTCGCGGCGGAAGCGGAGGTAATGCCTGGTCTACAGTGTAGGAAATACAACATTCTTTGTTGTCCTAAAAAGGATCTGCTCCTCCCGTGGACCCAATGCTCGCCGATACAAGGTTTTCATACCTTCAGGCGCCGGTTGTAGGGGTGTTCATCGAATCGAATAACGAATTTTCAAGTTAAATCGAATCGAATAATCCGAATAATTGTTTTTTTGCCAGTATTCGTATTCGATTAAAAGTAGAACTATTTGATTCGTATTCGTGTTCATATTATATGCCCAACTCTAAATTCGATTCGAATTTGTATTTGAAACTCGAATTCGAATCGAATTCGAATAAATTCGATTTTAATTCGAATAATTACAATCTAATTCAAGTTTTCCTATGCCAAAATTTGTAAACCATAATCATAATTGTAAAAGAAACATAAAAAATTTAAAGTAGCTAAAATACCACATGATAATAAATTCAAAACTAAACTACAAATAGTATAAAATTCAAAATATTCAAAACAATAAGTGAATAACACCCATATTAGTTTAGGCTAGGAGACAATAATATGACATGTTGGGTTTAATAATTTGTAATGGACATTTATTATTTATGGAATTGACACAAATAAAAAAATAGTTATATACATATATGTATATATAATTTGAATTGGAACTTCGAATCAAATCGAATAATAAATCATAAATTCGTATTCGATTAATATGCTCGAATACGAATCGAATCGAATTCGAATTTTTAAAACCAAATTCGAATCTTAATAATCGAATTCGAATCGAATCGAATTTCAAATGTTTCGAATGCGAATCGAAATCTGAACACCCCTAGCCGGTTGCAGCAAGAACAACCGATCCCTCACTTCTGTAAAAACAAAAGTATAAGGGAGTGAAAGTAAAAATAGAAGGAAGCAAAATCCCGAAGGACAAAAATATACCTTGCCCCTTCTTGATGATAGGCACCTTCATCACATTCTCCCATATTCGACTCATCCCAAAGAGCACTAGCCCTAGTTGGGAAAGGCTGTCCTTCAAAGTATTGAACTAGTCCGTGTTGGAATGCGTAACTAGGTTGGGCTACGGCAACTCCTTGCCCTCCGCTAACTGCATCACATGGGGAACCGCCCGCTCAGAAATATAGAAGAAGAGACTCTTCCATTCGTGGAGACTCTTTGGCGCCTCCCTAACAATCACTTTGGCCCCTGACCGGGCGTACAGATTGTACCAACCCTGGGAGTTTCGCCATTGGTAGAAAGCTACCAACTTGTCAATTGAAGGGGCTATCCCCAAAAAGTGACAAGTAAACTCGAAATGGCAAAGGTGTGCCATCGCAAGTGGATGAACTTGGGTCAGGTACAACTAAAAAACATACTAAACCTCCAACAGGATGCGGGTGATTAGCAACCGAAAGTTTCCAATTGAGAAAAACTCCTTGTATACAGCAATCATGCTAGAAGGAGGATTCCTCGTAGTCCTGCCAGGAACCGCCAACTCCGGCTCGGACATAGGATCAACCCTATAGTCAGTGAAAACCCGTTGAAGTTGGCGCGAGACATCCGACATCCAACAAATTCAATTGTGAGAGGATTCCTCTGCCCCTTCTCCATCTCTGGATGAGAAGAACCAACCATCAAATGCAAGGTAAACAAAGAAGATTTCAAGAAAATATTCGCCGGAGAGGACGAATATTTGCCATAAATCTCAGAGGAGAAGGGAAACGTAAAGGAAAAATGAAGGGAACTTCTCTTTATATGCACATCGCTATTAATGGGGTGGAGAGATTTCGAGGAGTGACAGATTAGCGGTCCAATCAGAAGAAGTCACATACAGGAGACATATTAGAAAGTGTGCTACAGCTGGGCGCGTCACCGGGATTCTCTCCCAGCGGCTGACACAGACGAAAAAGTTGCTTGCAGAACGTAACCGTCATCCCACCTCCAATCATTCACTCGCCCTATTCTCTTCCACTACTAATTTTGAATATTCCTGCCAAAATTGACGTGTTGACACACATGAACAAGTAAAGATTCCCTTCAACATTAAAATATAATCCGCCAAGGGAAGGTTCTCAACAACCTCGTGCCATAATGGCTTCCGCCTAGGGAAGGTTCTCAACAACCTTCTGCCATAATGGCTTCCTCCTAGGGGAAAGTTCTCAACAACCTCCCTCCATAAAGGCTTCTAACTAGGGAAGGTTCTCAACAACCTCCCGCCGTAATGGCTTCCGCCTAGGGTAGGTTCTCAACAAATTCCCGTCTAAGGAAGATTCATAATACTTCGATTTATAGGCTGCTACCTGATATAACTTCAAGTATCTTCACATGAAACGCATCCTAAACAAAAAACAAGTTCGGCCCATGGGGAAAAGTATTCGGAGACGCCTCAGGGATAGCTCACGTCACCTTATCAGTCCATAATTCCTCCCAACGCTATCACATGAGAACAACAATGGACTAGGGGGGGACTTGAAGAGGTAAGGTACTAAAGCCACCTAAGCGCCAAAAAGCTACTTTAGGCGCTAGGACAAACTCGATTAAGCTCCAAACATTCCCCGAAACCTTGGGAAACGTAGCACCAAAGATCTTCATAGGGATGGTACAAAAAGGAAGTATCTTGATGAAAGGGATGCCCAACCAATAAGAGAATGACAACACATGGATAATAGTATTACATAGTACAAATGTTACCATCAGTCAACTGCTTTACTCACCAGCCTGCCAAGCACACATGGGAGCTCCAGGATTGGCGAAATTCCTGACATGGCAGGTGACCCTTATCTTCTCTCCTCCTATCCAGCTATAAATACAACTCACACATCAAAGGTAAAGGGATCCAAACTTTATAGCATGAACACTCACTAGTGCATCATGATTTACTTATCCATCAACTGATTCTCATGTTGGAGGTTGGTTACGAGAAGACCCCTACTCCTTATCGTAACGAGCTCACGGTGTTTGTTTTACAGGTGCTTACACTCATATTAGTAGGATTACATTTAACCCCTCGTGGGAAAGACTAGACCTCAACCTAAGGGATAAGCGATTAGACCGAAGGTTGAACTAGTGTTTCTTTAGAATGGTAGTCTAATTTACTAATATGAGACATATCATGTCATTAAAAGCTTCTCGACAACATACGAAATTTCCATTTGAGGCAATGTGAGGATTGAGTGGTTCGGTTGGTTTTACTTATTGTAAACCTTTTGGGCTTGTTCTTATTTAGGCTCTTTAAATGTTTTATTGAGAGCAAAAGCTAGAAACCATAATCTTAATCTATTTATACAGTACGATGTATTTGTAATTTATGGGTCTGAGCATAATAAAATCACTTAGTAGTAGCCCGTGGATGTTGGTCATCCACTTGGACCAAATTACATTAAATTTTGTGTCGTGTTTCTCGTTTACTGTTTTTTGTTTCTACATGATATTCATTTATGCATTTGTATGTATTGTTTATGATACGTGGATATGTTCCTAACCATTGGGCGTCCAGAATGTTAAACCAAAGTGGACAAAGGGAAAAAGTGGCCCCTCTATTTCACACATATTATGTGCGTGCGTGCGTGTGTAGACACACATAATTTTTAGCAGAGTTTGAAATTGAACGTAATTGTGGATAATATAGATGAAATATTTGTAGGATGAGAGGAAATTTGATGTAACATCCAACTTTTTGTTAAATATTAAATGACGGAAAGTTTTGTTATTTAACCGTGTGTCGTTAAGTTAGTCGTGTGTTAAGTATTTGGATAATATTTGGGGTAGGAATTGGGAATGGGTGGTGAGACCCATGAAACCCCCCTCTATATATACCTAACTACTTATTCCTTTCTTTTCTTTTCTCATCCAAACACACAAACACACTCACACTTAAGTAACACACACATACTCTCTCTCTAGCACTCGGATTTAAAATCCAAGCCAAGGAAGGGTGGAATCTCGTGTTTAACATCGTCAAGCAACAAGAATCACGTCCAGATCTACGTATTGTCCAGATCTGAACTCGAACCCGAAGCAAAAGGTGGGTTTCGGTTTAAATGGTTAAGTTTTATGGTTAGAATCATCATGCAAACAGATATAATGATAGATCGGGTTGTAAAATGTAAGAAAAATATAAACTTGGTAAGTTATAACCTCTTGGGTGCACTTTGTGATAAAAAGGTGGTGTTTTGACTTTGAGAGATGGGTTCAGGATCAGGTGCATGGGGTCAGAATGTGTCGAAAGTTGGGAAGAAGTAAAAATCAGGTCCTGAGGAAGAGCCACAAAGTAAAATGGCTTTAAAATGGAAAAAAAAAAAGCGAAGAAAGGAAGGCATTTCGCTTTGCTCAGCCATGAGAAGCGAAACAGGCATTTCGCTTCGCTCAGCGATGAGAAGCGAAACAGTCATTTCGCTTCGCTCAGCCATGCGAAGCGAAACAGTTTCACGCGAAGCGAAATTCCATGCATGCGAAGCGAAATTCTTCCATGCGAAATTTTATAAAATTCATTTTCTGAAGCTCAACCCCAGCCAGGGGCGCTGCCCCTTGGACCCTTCTAGAGGCTGCCGCCCCTAGACCCCGCTACCAGGGGTGCTGCCCCCGGACCCCCATTAGTTGAGGGTGTCATTGACTTAGATATAAGAAGTAGTAGTAATGGATATTTGACACTCGTAATACATTATACAGTTAGCCGTGCACAGCTAAAGAAGGGCATTACTATTAACGGCGAGAGAAACCAACTTCAGGTGAGTTTCTAGCCCCTTTATCCGTTATGTTTTTGGGGCTGTGTGCATACTCCTTTGTGATAATTGTTAATACACTTAACTTAAGTGGTAAGTGTATGATATGTGTATGATATATGTATGATTAAGTATTGAATGTTATTATGGAACGTTTATACAAATGAATATGTACATATACGTATACGCATGACTAGAAGATATGTAAAGTATGCATAAATGAAAATGAATGTACGATCGAGTGACGTGACAGGTATGGTTATTGGAGACAAAGGGACCAGACCCTAATAATATCTGAGACTGAAGGGACCAGACCCTGATAATATCTGAGACAGAAGGGACCAGACCTAATAAATATCTGAGACAGAAGGGACCAGACTCTAATAATATCTGTGATGGTAGAGATAGAATAGCCTATGGTAAATCACAAGGCCTTATGAAAGAAAGTATGTAAACGCGTGTGTATGTATATAAAGTTTGTATGAAAGAAGTAAGAGTAATTAAGGTATGAATACGTATTTTCGGATGCGTATGAGTAAGGATATGAATGTATTGTATGTTAAATGATTAACTAGAACTCACTCAGCGTAGCTGACTTTTAGTATGCACGCAGGCAAATAGGTTGAGGCAGCTGGCTTAAGGAGGGACACAGGGCATGGATTGAAGAGACTGGCATCCATGATGAAGTGTTATGACTGTTTTAATTAATTATTTATGAAAAGACAATTTGTATGTTAAGACAAGAATGAATGTTTTGTAATGTGATGTATGAAGTTTTAAATTATTTTGCGAAAGTTTTAATTTACTCTGATTTTAGAACTGTGTTTATGAGTAAATCCAACACCAAAGTAGGGTTACCGGGAACGGGGCCTTACATTTGATGTGCAATTTGACCATATTGTTTAATGCAGGTTTTAAAAGGGAAAATTCCCAAAATGTCTTTTTCTAGAGATAGATTCTAAACATGTCCCTTCAAAATTTAAATTCCATATATGTCCCTTTACTAACATGTCATCGCCTCTACGTTAGGAGTTCTAGGTGAGATGTTTCTTAACTCGTCGTCTCCCCACCATGTTAGCTCAAAACTCGGTGCCTCCCCACCATGTTAGCTTAAAACTCGTCGTCTCCTCGCCATGTTTGCTTAAAAATTGAATTTAATAAATCTTGTTATTTAAACAATTATATCTAAACAAGGTACGCATAAAATGATTTTGACGATATGCATGAGTATTCTTAATCGTATTATTATCCAAAATCCAATATACAAAAATTTAAAGACCAATAATTAAAAATATTTAAATATTTTTTAAATCAGTTTAGGATCCTTGCTTTTTGTAAAGATAATGTAGAATTTTTTTAGTTAATATGGTGGGAAGACGATGAGTTTAGAGCTAACATGGTAGGGAGGCAAAGAGTTTTGAGCTAACATTACAGTGACGACGAGTTTTGAGCTAAGATGACGGGGAGACGACGAGTTAAGAAACATGTCGTTTGGAATTCCTAATGTAGAGGCGACGCCATGTTAATAAATGGACAAATATGGAATCTAAATTTTTAAAGGGCATGTTTAGAATCTATCTCTAAAAAGAGAATATTTTGAGAATTTTTCCCGTTAAAAATGATACATTAAGAATGGAAAATTTCTAAAAATAGTCCTAAAGAAGAAAGAGGGTACCAAATTAGTCCTAGAAAATAGCAAGTTCAAAAAATCATCCCATGAAAACCATTGAATCCGTGACATTGGTAATATAAACAATGGATTTGGCCGGCCACTAATATAATGACAACTGTCCCATCCCTTACCTACCAAGTGGGTTTTTCCTTGAAATAAATCGGACCAAATATATTTAGTTTGAAAAGCATCTCCTCTAAAACCATCTCCCACGTGAATTTTGATCTTGTGTTCATCTCTTAAGTGAGAATTCAAAAAGAGTTGAATTTATTGTTTTTTTAAAGTCATATTCTCAGATGAATTTCAAATGAAATTAGTTTTTTAAAAAACCTAAAACAATCTTCATCTTCATTAAAAGAAAAAGAGACATGTAAAGTTTAAATTTACAAAAGTAAGTGGTTCATGGTTACATGGTTAACGTGACGGGACAAGTGGTATATAACCTATTTTATGTGCTACAACGTTCGGCCACTCATGATGGCACTAGTTAATGATTAGAAGGGGAGATACTTTCGTTCACTTTTTGTTTGATTGGCTCGATTTGGATCAACATCTTCGTATATTCTTTTTTATTTTTTTTTTACAAATAATAACTATTTTGCATATTATTGATTATGACAGTTAAGTTTTATTAATATTTAAAAAAAAATTGTTAAGTTATTAAAATAAAGGTAAATTGGTTTCAAATAATTTCACCTATACTATATTTGTAAATAGCAGTCTCAGTTTAAAACTTGGCTAGTGATGGTCTCAACTAAATATGTATTTGTTTCTAACGGTCCAAGAATAACGAAATATTAACTTCGTTAGTCTGATGCTTACGTGGCACGCCTAGTTGTCAAAATTTGCTTACGTGGCGCCATCATTGATTCAAGCTAACATCAAAAACCGTCACCTCCTTCAACAAACCAACTTCCTCTGGCACACAAGACCTCAATTCATTTTCATCATAATAATCTCGTTCAAAGTCTCTGACGTGTTACCAATACTCGTTGGAAACTTATTGTGCCCTAAAACAATAACTGAAACAGGAGGTCTAGGAGTAGGAACACTGCCTTCGAACTCACTAAACTAGAGGTCTACAAACTTCAATTCCGATAATTTAAGCACAACGTACGAAAACTTTCCAACGAACTTGTTATTACTGAAATCACGCTCAAGCAGTAATTTAAAGTGCATGAACTTCTTTGGAACAGTTTCGTAGAACCTGCTTGGACTAACATGAAACAACGCTAAATCATTCAACAATCCAAGCTCCTCTAGCAAGTATCCGCGGATATCGTCGTGGTTTAGATCAATTCCAGCAACGGTTCTTTCAGAATTGTTATCAAACACGAGAGCACATAACACTCCCATGTACGCGCACATACCGGACCCCAATGTGTGACTTTCTGGTTTCTTCACGCCGCCAATCAAGCCACCAGATTTCTTAATTTGCGATTTGAGGTTTCTCATGCGTTTGACCTGAATTCAAGGGTATGGGTCTCACCAAACCCTGATAGCCCTTAAACGGGTTATGACATCTCATTAATTTGTGAAATAACCCCTTAATCATCAAACACTAATTTTTGTGAGTCATGGGTCTCACCAAACCCGGATAACCCTTGAACGTGTTATAACATCTCATTTATTTGTGTAACCATCTCATCATCAAACCCTAATTTAATTTGTCTCCTCTACATATTCTTTATGCCAATCTATCCACTCCATCACCGGCTACTTTCCGATTACCATCCACCATCATCAACCTCCTCTCTCATGCAATAACCACCGTCGTCACCTACATCAACTGCCCCTTTTTTTCATAAGGCAAATATTTGTGTTCATATTTGTTCGTTTAAGAAAAATCAACATATTCATGTCCGTTTACGTTCGTTCGTTAAAAAACAAAAAAAAATACCCTACATAACACACTTGAAAGAGACCAAACGTTAAAGAAATATAATGAACGTAACAAACTAATATATACTTATTAAATCAAAACAAAACTACGTTAAAAAATAAACAAATCATTACAAAATACAAAATATTAAATAGCAAAACGATTAAAAACAAAAATCTAAATAAACACCGTAACAACCCGGGGGGGGGGGGGGGGGCTCAAACTAGTATATATAAAAATTATTGTTGTTGTTGTTGTCATGTAATGCTGCCACATATATCTTTTTTGATCACTAGGCGTGCCACGTAACCATTAGACTAACGGAGTTAACATTCCGTTAGTCGTGGGCAGTTGAAAACAAATAAACTTTTAGTTAGGATCGCCACTAGCCAATTGTTAAGTTAAGATCGTTATTTACCAGTAGGGTATAGTTGAGATTATTTAAAACGATTTAGATAAGAGTTAAAATTTTATAAGTAATATCTTATAAATTGTATATGTTATATATGTAGATGTATTCACATTAAAAGACTAAAAATAATAAAATTTAAGTGAGTTTTTTTATCAAAACAGGATGGAAGGAAAAAGTATTTATCAAAACAGATTGTTTAAAAAACATATATAAAAATATGTATTTATTGAAAATTACAAATTCTCACTCATAGTCTTATCAGGTAAGAAATAATTTATGTTATCATTTTCCTCTTTTAAGTAAGATACATAGGAGAACGTATTGAAAAATAATAAAACTCACTTTTCCTTTGCATCTCGTTTTTAAAAATTATTCATAATTTGTTTAATATTGTTTTTATTACATAACAAAACAGATCTGATAAAATGTTTCATATTATTGTTTTTGGGTTTTTTATTACCAGTATCTTTTTTATATTAACAGACGCTAATTTTATTTCTACTTAATATCGATAACGATGTTAATCGGTTGAAATCAGTCGGGTTCGCAATCAATACCAGTACGATATTACACTCATAAAGCTTAGTGATATTAAAAAAATAAAACTTTATTTTGAATATACGTTCGTCTAAACAAAGTTTATACTAAGATGCGAAGAAAAAAAATTACGCGACACTGTGAAAAATGTAAAAAAAAAGTACCGTTTTGATAAAACAAATTCAATTTCCAATGTAGTTCGGTCGAAGGTTATAATGCGTCCGGTTTGTCACGGTACCGGTATATTACCGACACATCATTAAGGGGAAGTGGACAAAGGGAGCATGTGTATGGGCAGGAGGAGTGAGTGGATGGATTTGAAATGGATGGAACAGGAAATATGGTGGAGAGAGATGGAATTGATTCATCAAAGTTTGAAAAAACTAACTTTGCCTCATCAATAGGTGGTATGTTTCTGGTAAATGGAAAGACTTCTTCATCGAATTGAGCATGGCGGGTAACATATATTCGAGAAGTAATAGGATCCAAACATCGATATCCTTTATACTTTGGACTATAACCAATACAAATACATGAGGCACTTCATGGTGCAAGCTTGTGTTTGGCATAAGGTCGTAAGTATGGGAAAACACGACATCCGAAAACACGGAAATTGGCATAAGTGGGTGATTGACCAAATAAAACTTCAAAGTGTGACTTGTGATTAAGGAGAGGAGTAGGTAACCGGTTAATAAGTAGCCGAAGTAAACGCATCTATCCATAAGTTTGCCAGGGCATTAGCATTAAATAACATGACAAGCCCGGTTTCGGTGATGTGTCGGTGTTTTCTTTCGGCTCTCCCATTTTGTGGGGATGTATGAGGACACGAAAATCTGTGATGAGTGACGTTTTGATGGAATAATTTTTGTACCCAATTGTTTGTGAACTCGGTACCACCATCACTTTGAAAACTCTTTACTTCGCATGAGAATTGAGTTTGCACAAATGGTAAAAAAACGACTAGTGCATTATAAAATTCTGACTTGGTTTTTAACGGGTAGAACCATATGAACCGAGAATGATCATCGACAGATATAGCATAATACAAAAAACCATCAGAAGACATAACCGGTGTGGGCCCCTACATATCGCAATGAATTAAATCTAAAACATGTAATGAACGTTTATGGTTTAAATCAAAAGATAAGCGATGCAACTTAGATAATTGACAAGGTGAACAAAGTCCCGGTTTGGGTAATAAGGAGGTAACACATAGATGACCAGTTTTATGTAATTTAGAAATAACATCAAAGGAAACGTGACCGAGTCTACTATGCCACTTATTAAGGGAGGCTTTAAGATGATGGGAGGAAAGAGACGCAACAAATGCTCTTGGTCCTTCCATAAGAATATAAAAGTCATCCTCACACGTTCCTCTTGCCAGTACTTCGTTTTTCAATCCTGAATGTTAAAGAAAGTATTAGAAAATAACACATCAACCGGTGAATCATTTGTGAGTCTACTGATGGATAGTAGACTTTTAGTTAGATGAGGAACCACAAGGAATTTTGTTATGAATAGAAGTGTGTCTAAAATTTGGACACGGGTAATGACTGACCATTACTAAAGGTCACAGAAGCATTACCAGGATTGACGTAGGGAGCATAAATATCTTCTGGATTCGGTGTCATATGAGCCGTGGCACCGGAGTCAACATTCCAATCCGAATAATTTCCGGTAACATGGCACTGAGCTTGAAAAGCTTGTGCTAAGTTTGCGTCCAGAGGGGGAGCATGTCGAGCATAAGTGGATAAACTAGGACAAGCGGGAGCGGACTGTCCTTCTTTTTTACACAACTGGCAATCTGGAGGCCTACGTCCACGACCATGAGCCGATGAAGACCCACGACCCCGTCCCCGATTAGAGTAATGAGACCCACGGTAGTTACGAGAATTTGCAGATCTAGGCTGTGCAACAAAAGCAGCCTGTGGGGTTGTAGAGACACGTATAGCTTGCATGAAAAGTTCATGATTTCAGCTTTGGACAAAAGTTCACGAAAGGTTGAAGGGGTAGGGAGATTACGGTGGGTAGTAGAAAAGTTTTCAAATGCGGACCCAAGACCGATTAAGAACCAAAGACATTTGTCATGTTCGGCTACGGGGTAACTAGCTGCAAGTTGGTCATATAGGAGTTTAAATTTACGACCATAGTCGGTGACGGTAGAAAACCCCTTCTGTAATTGACGAAGAGTGTCCCAAAGAGTGTGCATACGCTCTAATGAGGAATGACTATAAGCATCTTCTAAAGCTAGCCACACCTGTCGAGCGGTTTTGAGACCAAGAACTTCCGCCATCGCCTCCTCGGATAAGGAAGATTGAATCAACATAACCACCTGCTAATCAGATTCTTTCCAAGAGATGTAAGATGGATTTGGAGTAATTTTGTCTTCAACAGTAATTGTTTCTGGTGGAGGGGAGATTGCACCATCAACATAGCCAATTAGGTTTTGCAAGGATAGGATAGGAACAATTTGATTTTTCCATAAAATATAGGTTGAAGAGGATAGTTTTATGGTTAAGAGATGAAGGAGGGTTTGCAAGGGGATGGTGGATGACTTGGTAGAAGCTTGTTCGGCCATGGTGGTGGTGATTAAACGATAGTGGTGATTGAGAAAGGATCGCCCAAGTTTTAGGCTGATACCATGATAATCTCCAAAGATGATTTTGATATTAACAATATACAACTATAAATAGATAGAATTGTCCTACAATTAGGGAGACAATCTCTACCAAATAATAACAAGGTTTGACAACCATATATACAATATCAATCACATTAATCTCGGCACACTAATTATGGTATACTATTATTATGAAACCAAATATAATACTTTTATTTAAATACAACTATTACTATTCGTGCTCCTTTTTTATTTATAATTGTTATAAAATAACTAGAACCTATTAGCAAGATAGAGAGGATTGGGAATGAATTCTTTTGTATATATTCAAATGGAGTACAAGCCTCTATTTATAGGCTCATTACAATAAACACATAATTAACATAAGAGGGAGTTAAGCACATAGAGAATCATAATAATGGTACATGTATGTGGAGAGTCACTCTAATAATGATAATTCATAACACTCCTCCTTGACGATCCACGAGACGAAATACGCTGTTGATGCTACCTCATTAAAAACCTTACTAGGAAAACCCAGTGGGATAAAACCATAGCTAAGGAAAAAAGAGTGCAGTGCGTATTATTCTCCCACTGATGATATTAGCTCTTTAAGTCGACGCATGCCGATCCCGTGAACTAATTTCTTGAATGTTGAGGTCGGAAGTGATTTAGTAAACTAGTCTGCCAAATTTTCGCTTGAGCGAATCTGTTGAACGATAATATCTCCATTCTTTTGTAGATCATGTGTGAAAAAGAACTTTGGCGAGATATGTTTGGTTCTGTCTCCTTTGATGTATCCTTCCTTAAGTTGTGCAATACATGCTGCGTTGTCTTCATGTGAAACCATTGGTCCCTCGTCTGCAGACAAAATACCACAAGATCCACGAATGTGTTGTACCACGGGACCAAAAACTTCCCGTTTTGTGAGAGAATTTAATTCTGCTTCAATTGCGTCTTTCCATTTTGGCCAATCATGTCTCTGTTTACATTCTTCAACAGATACTGGTCATGATCCTCATTATTTTCCATTATTTCTAGCGCTACATTATATGAAAAGATTTCATCGACGTCGACTTGGTTTCGATTCCATACTTTCCTAGACATGATATAATTTATTGAGACCTCTCCATTTTCAGGTACCTTATGTTCATCTTGAACCATCATGTCTAGTGTCTCTTTAGGAGACTCTTTCTCTGGAATTACTTCTACCTCGATTTGACTATGTTCATTATTTGCTCCTTTTTTTTCTTTCAAGGATTTTTGTCTTTGGAACCAGTTGGTCTGCCACGCTTTAGGCGTGCATTAGATCCATTACCAATATGTGGTGGTCCTTTAGGGACACTAATTTTAATTGGAGCATTAGCAACTGGTATATGTAACACCCTGGCTAAAGCGGAAACGCCTGAGTGTGACGTACAAATTGCTCAAACACACATGACACTATTAGGTGACCGTAATAACATTATTTCATTTAAATCTTCATGTAACACAGGTTTATCAAGTAATACAAGTTGTAACAAATAAATATTCAAATGATAAGTTGTTCTTTGAATATCCTATAGGCATGCTATGTGTCTTCTAACTTTCATTCTCGTAACTTTACACCTGTAACATATGTATAAAATAAAGTCAGCTAAGAACATAGCTGGTGAGAATCCCACAGTTTGATATAATACGTAAAAACCATACAATTCCATGAAACTTGTGAAATGAGCACATAAAAATGGTTCTTTACACTCGATGCAATAGACCTGAGTGTAAAGAATAAACGAATGTCCTTTCCAGTTGGGCCTACCAACGTACTCGAATATGAGGTCCCTTTTCCACTCGATACAATTGGACCTGAGTGCAAAGGGTGGCGTATGATCATACTTATTGAGGCAACCACTTGAAATCCATGTATAAAACAAATAAGCAAGTAAGCACACAAGTCCATGATATGAATTGTACTTTGTAATCGAAATCATAAGTACTTGAAGTTTTATAGGATACATATGCTACCCCAAAATATGAAAACGTTTAAAAAGGGGTTGTGAGAAACTCACCTTGAAATTGAAGATAATCATTGCAATGAAAACCGAATGAATGATAACGAAACCAAAGCAACCAAAAGTGCGTTAAGGAATCCGAAACGAGTGAACTTCTCGAGCTATAAATAAGACAAGTATGACTATTTAAAGTCTAACTAACGAGATTATTAAAGTTAAAGGGGATAATTTAGTTTAAAGGGATTTACATTATTTTAATGTATTTTATGGCAATCTTATGGTATCTACATTATAATACTATATTTGAGTTCACGAAATGTTAACGATGTTTATAATTTAACATTTTGACTTACTGTTAATATGAAAGTTATGAGAAATACAAGACATAGTTTTAAAATGGGAAAAGCTTATCTTAGATTATGTTAACGAAGAGGGATTATAAAACTGACGTTTATAAACGGTTAAACTTTGTCCGGCGTCAATATCATTAATGTATTATAAAGATTTAACAGGATGGGTTTTATAGTTAACGAACTAAAGTTTAACGGTTTCAAAACTAACGAATTTTATTTAACAGAGATGCGATTTTAATATTATATTAGTATTTTATAGACGACGACGGGAAGGATAATAAGTTCGGGATTCTTGAATTAATAATTATAAGTTATAAATTTATTTAACATTTTAACAAAATAAGTTTTAATATTTTGAACATTACGATATAGGTTATTAACTTTTTACGAGAGTGGAAGTTCGGTTTTTAAATGAAAATAGTGAAATACATTTTATACTTAATTTATATAATTTTTATTTAATATAAATTGATTTTTATGATTTTAAAAGATTCATAAGTTTTAATATATAATAATATTAATAAAGCAGTTTATGAATAATAATAAAAAATAGAGGACTGACCCGGGGTTTCGACCCTGGGTCTAGTTGTTATAAGTCCAACGTGTTAACCAGTTGAGCTACACACATATTTTTTTAAAGTATGGTTTATATTAAATATATTAACTTATTCAAAACAGTTTATATTAACATTAATATCAAAATGGCTGACCCGGGGTTTGAAACCGGGTATCACCGTTCAAACGTGTAAGTTCTAACGACCGGACCAATTACAACATTCAGTTTATACTACGAAAATAATTTTATATAAATAAACATCCTGGATCATCTTCTTCACCATATGAACCCTAATTTCAATTCAACGTTTCTGCTTATTGATTCTTAAAATTACATTGGGGGGTTTTGTTTATTTAATCAACGCTAAACAAATTCAAGTAATAATTACCTTAAAGGATGTTAAATGGACGGTGAACGGGACTTCGCCGGAGCCTGAACCTTGCCGAAGAAATACGGCCAATATAGAGAGAATTAGAGAGAAAGAAGGGTGTGAGCGAGTTTAGATTGAGGAGGGCGTCCTATTTATACTACTAACTGGAGCGTCTACGCGTTAAACCCATTAATTTGATTTCCGAATAATCCGTCGTATATCACGGTCACAAATCGCGGTGTTTAGGTCGCTAGAACACAATTAAACAGTTGGTTAGGATGTAATGTTGATGATTATTGAATTTTCTATAATTTAATCGAGTTAAAAATATGTTTTAAAGGTTGGCGGCCACCTCCAGCGCTGGATTCCGGTGGCCGGAGGCCCGCCGGAAAAACGTGAGGGGTGGGGGGGTGGGTTGGGATTGTTTAATATTTTATTTTATTTTAAATTAAATTTACAGTTTAGCCCCTGAGGTTTGTAACTTCTTTTAAATCGAATTTAAAGTATGACTTGCATCTTGGACCTTGAGCTTTTGAAAGATGTGTAAATGTAATAAAATTATAATGCTTGAATAGTTTTCGTAAAAATATGTAACATCCCGAAATTTCTAAAGTAATATTTAATATATTATTTTTTTGTCGGGTGAAATAAACGAGTTAGTGGAACGATAATAATAATAGCAAAATATGAAGACTTAGTAGGATAGTTAGATGGGATTAGATAGGGACCAAAAGGAAATATGGGCTTTCAGTCCATGGGCTTAAGGGAGTATAAATACCCCCTTAAACCCCAATCATTTCCATTCCATCCATTTATCCATCCTAATCTCTACACACCCTAAAACATACAACCCGAACCAAGATCCAAAGGCGAGGACCCGAGCTCGTTGGTGCTAGATCGTCGTGACGAACCAAAGCAACAAGACCAGCTCGTGTTCGTAGTTCGACTCATTTACGGTACGTTTATATCGAGAACTTGTTCGTTTAGGTTTGGATTAGTATAGAAATGATAGATCTGTGTTTGTATGGTAAAAACGAATCCAACAAAGCTAAACTTACTGAAAATGGTTACGATTTGATGGGTTAATCGATTGATAAAAGAACCCGTAACCTATATGCCTAAATCGCACCCTTTAAACATCGATGTTAGGTCGATTTGATGGTTGGGGTTTGTAGGCGCTGGTCAGACGATTCCGTGGATACCTAAATCGAGTTATTTGGTTAAGAAACGAAGACGATTAAGGACGAACAGTAGCTGCAGCCGACAACTTCGCCTGCAAGCTAAGTTCGCCTGATGAACTTCGCCTGCAAAGCTAAGTTCGCCTGATGACAACTTCGCCTATAGCTAAGTTCGCCTAAGGTTTAACTTCGCCTAAAGCTAAGTTCGCCTAAGGTTTAACTTCGCCTAAAGCTAAGTTCGCCTAAGGTTTAACTTCGCCTAAAGCTAAGTTCGCCTAAGGTTTAACTTCGCCTAAAGCTAAGTTTGCTTAAGGTTTAACTTCGCCTAAAGCTAAGTTCGCCTAAGGTTTAACTTCGCCTAAAGCTAAGTTCGCCTAAGGTTTAACTTCGCCTAAAGTCAAGTTCGATTAGAAAATAAATTAAAAACCTAATGAAAAATGTGTTAAGACAGGGGCTCTGCCCCTTGGACCCGAAGCTCGACCCCAGCCAGGGGCTCTGCCCCTTGGACCCTGCTAGGGGCTGCCGCCCCTAGACCCCGCTGCCAGGGGCGCTGCCCCCGGACCCCCGTTCGTTGTGGGTCATATAAAGATAGAAATACAATATGAGTAGTGATAGTTAATTGATACGTATACTTGTTATACAGTCAGCCGTGCACAACTGAAGAAAGGGATTACGATTAACGGTGAACGTAACCGTGTTCAGGTGAGTTTCTAGCCCCATTTCCTTGTTATGTTTTCGGGGCTGTGTGCATACTCGATGTGAAGTGTGAATACACTTACCTTAAGTGGTAAGTGTATGCTATAGATGTTATACGAGGTAGCTATTATATAATACTTGTTGGTGTGTGAACGATCTTCGGATATTGCACGCATCGCCAATGATAGTGATTGCCAAGTGGTTATTAGTGTGTATGAATGCTATGATGTGACTTGCTTATTATGTAAATGATATGAAGCATGTTGTAGACAAGTAGAGGTAGAGCGTGTTAGAAGTGGCAAGAGTGTAGTAAGAGTGTTAGTGGAACGACGATAGTACGTGGTAGGGTAAGCCTATACGTGACTACGTTATTAAAGCGGCAAAGTGGCATAACGTTATACGTTATTAATGTGGCAAAGTGGCAAGGTGGTAGGTGTAAATAAGAGGCTAAGTGGTAAGGTAAGCAGGTTAGATAGTGGACTACGTGTCTGCGGATACGTATATGATGCATGTAGTGGTTGTATGATAAGTTGCTTGATTAACTAGAACTCACTCAGCGTAGCTGACTTTTAGTATGCACGCAGGTGATCAGACCAAAGAACTAGCATGAGGATGGCACATGGCATGGATTGAACGGCTAGCATCTTAAGATGGAAGAAAAGATGTTTTAAAAATAATGATTTGTTTTATAGTATCAGAGAAGAGATTGAATGTTTTATAACGAATGCTTCAAGTAAACGTTTCCGCGAAAGTTTTAATTAACTCTGATTGCAAGAACTGTGTTTATGAGTAAATCCGACGCTAAAGTAGGGCTACCGGTCTGGGGCCTTACAAAATCCCGAATAGTTTGAAAGCCGAATAAATAAAGAATATTAAATCTTTCGAGTTTCATTGATTGCACAAAACAAATAGAAAACAAACAAGCAATAATCATATCTAATCGAGAACGTTATATAAAAGATGAACAATGGACATGAATGCATTAAAGTGATGAAATTAATCGGATATAAATACAAGAACATGAAACGAAACTTTAAGATATGTGTGTGTGTGTGTATATATATATATATTCATAAACAAAAACCGAAAATTTAAAACGAGTCGGATTTTCGGGTTTGAAAAATAACGAATGTTACAGTATATGTGACGTAGTCACTCTCTTTAGGTTGGTAAAAGCGTCTGGTAATTGATTTGCGAATCTTTGTAAATGAATTATTCTTTGAACTTCAAGTTCACACTGTTTAGTTCAAGGATCCAAATGAGATAACGATAATTCATTCCAACATATGTCACCTTTTGGCTTCTTTTCATCTCCACCTAATTTTGGGAATGTTGATTCATCAAAGTGACAATCAACAAAACGAGCCGTAAATAAATATCCTGTTGTTGGCTCTAAATACTTAATTATATATGGTGATTCGTACCCAAAATATATTCCTAACCTCCTTTGAGGCCCCATCTTTGTACGTTGTGGTGGAGCGATAGGAACATATCCGGCACAACCAAAATCCTTAGATGGGAAACATTAGATTCATGACCAAAAACCAACTTTAACAGGGAAGAGGTATGATAACTAGTTGGCCTGATGAGAATTAGTGTTGCTGCATGTAAAACGCATGTCCCCAAGCAGTAACTGGTAAGTTTGATTTCATAATCATTTGGTCTTGCAATCATTTGAAGTCTCTTAATAAGCGATTCAGCAAGCCCATTTTGTGTGTGTACATGAGGTACAGGATGCTCCACACTTATCCCAATAGACATGCAATAATCATTAAATGTTTGGGATGTAAATTCACCAGCATTGTCTAACCGAATTTTCTTAATGGGGTAATCTAGGAAATGTGCTTTTAACCTTATTAATTGAGCAAGTAGTCGTGCAAATGCCATATTATGACTTGATAATAAACACACATGAGACCATCTGGTTGATGCATCAATTAGGACCATAAAGTATCTAAATGGTCCACTAGAGGGATTTATAGGCCCACATATCACCATGTATTCTTTCTAAAAAACTAAGAGATTCGGTTCCCACCTTAGCCGGTGAAGGACGAGTAATTAATTTTCCTTGCGAGCATGCAACACATGTAATTTCCTTAGAATAAAGGACCTTTTGGTTTTTTAATGAATGCCCACACAAATTTTCAATAATTTTTCGCATCATAATTGATCCGGGATGGCCTAACCGGTCATGCCACGGTCCATAAACTTTTGGTTTATGACCATATTTGATTCAATTATATTAATTTTAGTATAGTACAAATCGGAGGCAAGTGCGAGCAACTTTTCTAATACATGTTTTTCACCCGAAATTGAACTTGTGATTTGAAGGTACTCATCATGTTCATCACATGTTGTCTCAAGATGATATCCATTTAGACGAATATCTTTAAAACTTAATAAATTTCTTTGAGACGACAGGGAAAATAATGCATTGTTAAATTTGAAATGTGTTCCACCCGGTAACACGACATGTGCTTCTCCAAAACCTTCAATTAACTTTGAACTACCGGATATTGTACCGACGTTTGCCTCTTTTATAATTATATTAGAGAAAAAATTTATTTTCTTGAAAAATTGTATGCGTTGTTGCACTGTTGATTAGACATATGTCTTCATCATTAATAAGACGTTTTAAATGCTCCATATACTTCAAAACAAAAAAAATGACATAAATAGAATGCATAACATGCCAAAATATCTCATACGCTTAAAGGAAAAAAAACACATTATTTCAAAGAAAATGTCCATACATGACATAACGAAAATAACATAAAATTAAGTCCAATCACTCATATGTAAGGGAAATTGCAAGCATCCATATGGGGTGTATCATCCATAATATCACCAGAATTCATATTGATTGGATCAATGAAGAAATCATCCACATCAAGAGCAACTGTATTAGTATGTTCATTGTGACCATCGGGGATATCAATGTTGTCATCTTCATATACAAAATTCGTTTCTATTCCTTTTCCTTTATTTTTGATTGATTGTTGGTAGAGTGTCACCAAGTGTTTAGGCGTACGACAAGTACGTGCCCAATGGTTATTACTTCCACATCGATGACATGCATTTGATGCGGTTACATTTGTCTTTTTATCACTTTCATATTTAGGCTTCTTTCCATTTTCTTGCCCTTTATGATGGGATCTTGTGTTCTTAAATTGAACATCATGATAACTTCCCCGGTTATATCCACGACCACGACCACGATAGTAACCACGACCACGACTTCCACTTTGATCGTTATATGCTGCCACATTCGCTTCAGGGAATGGGGTTGTGCCAACCGGTCGGGTCTCATGATTTTTCATCAAGAGCCCATTGTTTTGTTCGGCCACAAGTAAATATGAAATAAGGTCACAATATTTTGTAAAACCCCTTTCACGATATTGCCGCTGCAATAGCACATTTGATGCGTGAAATGTGGAGAATGTGTTTTCCATCATATCCTCATCAGTAATATTTTTGCCCACACAAAATCAATTGGGATGTTATTCTAAACATAGCCGAGTTATACTCGCTTATTGATTTAAAGTCTTGTAACCTTAAGTTGACCCAGTCATAACGAGCTCTTGGTAATATTACTGTTTTTTGGTGGTCATATCTTTCTTTTAATTTGGTCCACAAGTCAAGTGGATCCTTAACCATTAGGTACTCGGTTTTTAAGTCGTCATGGATATGGTGGCGAAGGAAAATCATCGCCTTTTCCTTCTCTTGGGTGGTTGTTGTATTATCTTCTTTAATTGTGTCACCAAGATTGTTGGCATTTAGGTGTATTTCAGCATCCAATACCCATGACAAATAATTCTTTCTGGTAATGTCTAAAGCTAAAAATTCAAGCTTGGCTAGGTTTGACATGTTGAACTATTATATCAAAAACATAATTAATATACGCCACTCAAGTTAGATACCAATGCATATAAAACTTGCAACAACATTGATTGTAATACATTAAAATGATCAATGAGTCTTTTGATATTAAAACCGTTATAATACAATAAAAGCTATGAATAGTCTACTGGAGGAGCAATCAAAACTTTTCATGTAGCATCACCATCTTTGTAAATCAAATCCCACTAGAAGTGATTTATACCCATTTATATTTGTAGTTTTCATTCGTAATTAACAACATAATTCCTTATAGTAAAAGAACTTTCATTTACCGACTAATTCATTAGTTTTATATTAATTAGTGTATGTTAAAAATCTTTAGGATTTGTCAAGTAAAATCATACCATATTCTCAAGTCTTATATAACCATACATGTAGCAGTTTTATGTATTCAAAACTATGCATAAAGTTTAGAATAAAGAGTTACTATAATGTTATCTTAGTAAATACAAAAATATTAGATACGAATAACAAAAACTTAACTATCAACTGATTTAACATTTTAATCATCAAGAAGAGAATGCAATATAAATATATGAAGCAATACATAAATATATTATGCAAACATGCAAGTATGTATATCAACACATTTATACTGTTACGTATCAAGTTCAATTCACAAATAAATAAATTTATATAACAAAGAAAACCATATCGATCATATAACGATGATTGATTACATAACCAAATAACTTAACTCTATTGATGAAAAGATATTGGTGCATAATCAAATTAATATTTAACCTTATTTTTTTTTAATCAACAAAATTAATAACCTTGTTAAGAACATGAGTATAGTTATCGATTTATTCAAAATTGTATAAATGCAATATGGATAATACATGCTTGAGTGGATAAATGAAAACAAGAGATACTTCTTACACAACCAAAACTATAAGACTTATAATGCAATTCATGCTTGAGTGAATAAAGAATAATAATATATTAGTTGGATAAAACTGACTGACTTACGATGTGTGATCAAATTCCAAAAAAAGCAAATCGTACTGATAACGTGTTATAAAATAACTAGAACCTATTAACAAGATAGAGAGGATTGGGAATGAATTCTTTTGTATATATCAAATGGAGTACAAGCCTCTATTTATAAGCTCATTACAATAAACATATAATTAACATAAGAGGGAGTTAAGCACATGAAGAGTCATAATAATGGTATATATATGTGAAGAGTCACTCTAATAATGATAATTCATAAGAATAATGACTTTTCTTTCTTTTTTTCTTTGCTTTTCTTTCTCTCTTTTTCGTTTACCTTGATGATACTAAAAAAACATGTTATCCATCAACGTATAGCTGAGATATTATATTTCGATTTACCTCCAAATCAAATTTTAAGCATCTGTAATATTTAAAAAGAAAAAGAAAGAAAGGAAAAGAAAAGCGAAAAAAAAAAAACCAAACTAGTGTGGAGTTAATAAAACAACTGAATCAAAATATAGCAAAAAGACAATAATTTATAATTTAAATTGCTTTTATTTAGTAAGATTTGGAGTGAGATAAAAGTGTTTGAAAAAAACACATATTTCGGTAAATACTTTTCAAATAACCTTTTTTCGTAAATATTTTTTCCTCTCACCCTATTTTGGTAAAAAGCTTATTTAAGAGTAAAGCAAAATTTAATAATTGTTCCATACTTCTTGTTTCTAATTTAAAGATTCAATTTTTTTTTAATTGAAATTGTTCCATGCGGTCGCGTTATCACTTAACTGAGAAAGTCGCCGTTCAAAAAAAAATAAAGATTCTAATTTTTTTGAGAATGAGGCCTGAATAAGATAAAAGTTGTAAAAACATGAACACCTGATAAATATTGGTTTGGCCTTCTAGATCACTACATTTTATTCATTTTGCACATAATTATACTTAACGACACCAATGGTCTTCATCTTGAATACAACAATGGTTCATATGTTACTTGTTTTGGGATAAAGAGAATTGTGTTTGAAATATTGTTCTGTGTTTCATCATATGTTTTACGATATAATAAATAGATGGAAGACTAGACTATACAAGGAAATATAAATCAAGCTAAAAAAGGGTTGGGATTTTCTTTTTGACTCTACCAACGGGTCTAATGACACAAACAAGGAAATGATGACCAAAATTAATCCATACAATATCTTTTATTTTTCTAGCCCCCCCCCCCCCCCTCTTCAAGTTAATTAGTAGGATTTACAACGCTTAACTTGTCAAGACATTTGTTGAATATTCTTCAGTTGACGGCTTTGGTTAATATATATGCTAATTGGTCTTCAGATTGAATGAATGGCAGTTCTATAATTACTACCTCTAGTGTTTCCTTGATGATATGCCTATCAACCTCCACATGCTTTGTACGATCGTGTTGAACCGGATTTTATGAAATTTGTATCACAGCTTTGTTGTCACACATGATCCTAACAGCTTCTTTTTGGAAAAACCGATCTCTGTCAGAAGTTTACGTATTTATAGAACCTCCGATACGTCTCGTGTAATTCCTTGGAATTCAACTTCGGCACTGATCAATGCTAATAATTTTTGTTTTTTGCTTCTCCATGTAACTAGATTTCCACCAACTAGAGTAAAAGTAGCATAATGTTGATCTTTCATCATCTTTGTCTCCTGCCTAGCCTGCATTAGTATTTAGTTGGACTTTTAGATGCTTATTTGGTTGAAAGAGGACTCTGTGGCCCGATGTTCATTTGAGATATCTAATAATCCTCCATACGACTTCCATAAGAGTCATTTGAGGTTGATGATAAACCTGCTGACCACCCATACAGCATAAACAATATATTGACAAGTATGGGAGAGGTATATCAATTTTCCTATTAAGATTTGATATTGGTCTTGTCGACTAATGCTTCTCCTTCTTCCATATGAAATTTATGGTTTACCACCCTTGGGGTGTCGGTAGGCTTGTAATCGATCATTCCTATCTCGGCTAAAAGGTTAAGAGTATATTTCCTTTGGCATATAAAGATCCCTTGTTTATACCTTGGTACATCAATTATGAGAAAGTAGTTAAGTCATTCTAGGCCTTTCATTTCGAAATCTGTGATTAAATTTTCTTTTAACTTCATCCTTTCTTCGTCATCATTATCTGTAATGATCATGTCATCAACATATATAATTAAACAAGTCAAAAGTTTACATTTATTTTTAAGGAAGAGTGTATGATCAGAGTTGCTTTGTCGAAATCCATATTTTTTTCATTGCTAGAGTGAACCTGTCAAACCAAGCTCGGGGAGATTGTATAAGCCCATATAGATTTTTAACCGACATACTTCCTTTGTTTTGAAATTTCACGTGAATATCGGTGGGGCTTCCATATAAGTTTCTTATTTTGGTTCTCCATGTAGCAGGGCATTCTTATCATCAAAGTAATGAAGAGGCCATCCTGCATATTTACCTACCCAATGAGTTCTAACACACTGTTAATTGTTCTTGGGTTGCCCATAAATTTATTAGGGTTGGCTTTATGAAAAACAGAATCTTGAGGTAAATTATTTGTAAAATAATGATTGTTTTCTAAATATTTAAATATGTAATCTTTACTATTGTAATTATTAGATTGTTGAGGCATGTCATTTGTGAAAGAATTATTGTTTTCTAAACCTTTAAATATGAATTTATCACTTTTATAATTAGTATTTAAATAGTCACTTTTATAATTAACAGATTGTTATTTAACAATTCTAAAAATTAGTATTCAAACAGTATCATCAAAACAGTATCAACGTTGTTTTTCCCTACTCGCTCCAGCTGATGCGATCCTCTGAAACCACCTCTCCTATCACCGGAGTTCCTGCTGGTCACAGCCGTTGCCGATGGCTTCTGAATTGCCCACGGCGGCCGCCCCTTCTTTATTAACCTTCCTGTCACCATCAGTCCACCATTATGGAAATCCAACGAGCTTCAAACACTATTCTTGTGTGTGCTTTGACATCCCACAATGAGTACACTTTAATTTTGATTTGTCTACCGAGATGATGGCCCAGTCAGTTTCCAACCCTAGTCTGATCGACGCATAGCCCTTGAGACGAAGTCTGTGCCTTGGATTTCATTTGGTCCAGTCGTAGCCAGGCCTGATGCCACACCTTATTGTGATATAGTATTACCAGAGATGGTTCCAAGAAAACTTCTTTTTTCGCACCGCAACATAGGCACCTTCGGTAGTTGGTAAAGGTTCCCACCTTAGGACTTCTCTTTTAATCGGATCATATTGACGATCTAAAGCATTGAGAAATTGAAATAGTTTCTATTCAGCCCTAATGCTATTGTAAGTGATGATGTCTGTTGCACACGTCATAGGGTTCGGATCCCTCCGTTCTATTTCACCCAAATTCCTTGCATTATAATCCAGAAATCTTCAGAAGGAGCACCGTTTTGTTTTGTTTAGTTTTGTCACACCCCGACCAAAGGCGGCGGAACATGCCGAGGTGTAACGATTGTCCATAAGCACATGACACTAATTAAAGTGACAGTATTTAATAAACTCATTTTATTTCACAACATCGAAAATGTCACATAACAATTATCCATAAAATAACCATAAACAAGATATCACAAAATATGGCAAATTGATATTGTTCATTTTTACTAATATCCTAAGGTCTTTGATGTCGTTTTCTTCACAATCATATATCAACCAAGATGCAAACCTGCAACATTTCATAAAATAAAGTTTGTCAACACAAAGGTCGGTGAGCAATTCATAAGTTTAATCATATTAGTATATAATAAAGATAGCCACAAAACTTGCATACGAAACGATAAATAAAAGTGGTAATTTAGATAAATAGATATCGCTAAACATATTAGCGACACCTAGCTATAAGGGAATGCCAAATAGTCTAGGATTTTATAGTTATCGTTAATTGCATTACGTTAACGACACCTTGCTATAAGGGGATGCCAAATAGTCTAGGATTTTATAGTTCCACCAACCAAAAGCGATAAACACATAGGCATATAAGCATAGAACACCAAATCGAGCAATTATTTAGGTAAAGTATACAACTACGTTTGTGGTTTAAGATTCAAATATAAAGCATTTTGTTGAATAAGTATGAAACGTCACCCCCAAAATAAAAGATGGAAAATGGGGTATGAAGTACTCACCTTCAAGTAGTAAACTTGAAAGATGATAATTTGGAGATTTGTCGGAACGACGAGTTTAACGCACAATGCCTAAAAAGAAAAGAAGTCTTGAATTTAGAAGGTTGTCTTGAAGGTCTTTAAACAAAATAAATGTTGAGAAATGTAAATAATTAAAGTTCAAGGTTTAAAATGTGACTATTTAAGAATTTATAATAATAACCCTTTAAAATGTAAGTTTGCTCGAAACTGGGTTAAAGTATCTAACCTTAATATTTACTCAACCTATGTTAAGTAATAAGGTGGGTAAAATGCAAGAATGCAAATCCCTTTGGAATAAAGATACTAAAACGGGTTTTTTTTATCGAGTGTTCGGGTTGTCGGTTCGGGTCTTGATAATTGGTCAAACCCAAAGTCAACTTTCCAAAATATTGAATGTTATGAGATAACTCAATAAAATTTAATAAGACTTAACCAAGTATGTAGTTCCATTGTTTTAGAACTAACAACGCACGTTAAGCGAGTGTTCGGTTTTGTCGGTCCAAACTTTGTTATGAGATCAAGTTGGGTCCAACATTTCCAAGTACTTAAGAAAATATTTAAAAATCAATTTGTAACTATTTTTAAAGAAATATACAAGTCTTGATGGCTAAAAAAAACACACACACTTGTGTGTCTTAAGCGAGCAAGAATCGGTTTGGTTCGGTTTCCATCTCACAACAAGTTCATAGATGGTTTCCACATGTCCAAACACTAAAGAACTTGTATATAATGTACAAATAAAAAAATACCAAAAGTTAACAATAAAGTCTTTAAACAAAAGTTTGGTTTTCGGTTCGGATCGTGTTTCGGGTTAGGACCGAGGTAAGATTCTACAAACCCATAACCATAGAATTTGTAAAAATGATTTTAGAAACTTAGATCTAACACTAAGTATGTTTAAACAAACAAAACTAGTAACAAAGTTCGGTTTACGGTTTAGAGCTATTTACGGTTAAACCGAAGCATAGACTTTTAAAAACCCATAACCATGGAACTTGTAAACATGACCAACAAACTAAAATAAGCAAGATTAATATGTATGAACAAGTTATATAGATGTATATATATCAAGGACACGAAGTCCTCCATGAAACCTTGCCTTATGGGGTCCGAAACCTCACCGACCGGAATCGGAGAAGTAACTACCAAAGGTAAACAAGGGGTGTATATTATATATATGTTGCACAACCATAAACAAGTATTAACAAGGCTACATAAACTAATTAAGATGAAAGACCAAAATCCTTCAAGAACACTTAAGAAGATAACCTTGAATCTTTGATGTTTGAGAGAGTTTTTTTTTTTTTGTTTTTGGAGTTGTAGCAAGGGAAAATGAAGAGGAAATGTGGTGTATATATAGGGTAATGTTGGTGGTCAAATATGGGTGTGAGACACAAGAGTTTTCATGCAAAATGGATCAAGACAAAAATACAAAACAAAAAAAATAATAATAAATTAATAAATATATAGATAAAAATAAAAATAAAAATAGGATGTTTTCAAGACCCAACAAGTGTGAAACAATATTGTAACATAAATCCATCATTTTGATTATAACATAAGCTTCGGTGACAAATCGGGTCGGTTTACATAATAAACAAATACCAAATACGAATACAAACAAGACCCGAAATTGACAAATGTCACAAGTTTCGTTGGCTTTGACATGTAAATCAAAGGTTTGCAGTTTATCTTTCCCACTACTATATATAAACACCAGGGCATCCCACAAGTTTTTTGCGGTTGGGAACCTGGTAAGGTTGCTAGCAAGAGCGACTTCAACATTTTGAATGAGCCAAATAAAAACCAATACCTTCCTGTTTTCACTGTTTGTCTCAGGTCCGGTGGTTTTTCTGATAAATTATTGAAGAGGGCTTTAGATTTTCCACCAATAGCAACTCGAATCATTCTAGACCAAATGGCATAATTTTCATTGTTAAGTTTGAGATTGATTTTCAAGCTATCAGAAAGGGTTTGTTTTTGGTTATGGTTTTGAGAATTGATACTGGTTTTTGAGAAGATTGGCGATCTGTATTAACAAATCGTTGTTGGAGAAACCGTTGTCTTCCATTTATTTATTATTTATATTGTAAAACATACGATGATATATGCATAACAATATTTCAAGCACAGTTCTCTTTATCCCAAAACAAGATGGTGCCATAGTAGTGAATGATTCTAGGATCATCTATTCAGTTCGTGCGCTTCATCTATCTTCCACTCATTTCTTTTTCAAACAAGGAAATTATGACCAAAATTAATCCTTAAAATATTTTTTATTTTCCGTACACTTAGTGTACTGATAACGGGCACATTAGTAGCGCCCATGAGTAACGGGCATGCATACCCCTGCCCATCCCTTTATCTATGGTTTGTTTCACCCGAAATCCTAAAGTATATGTTAGCATGTTTATTTTTATATTTGTATCGACCTTCTTCACGAGTTGCTCATGTAACAATTATTTAATGAAATAATAAGAGAGTTTATCATTATTACTTCATTCTAAACCATAATCAAAACAATAGTAAAAAAATCTATACAATTGGTTAAAGTTCTAGAACGTAAAACGTTTGCTGATTTCTCAACTCACTAAGGCTTCTCTCTTTCTTTACTTCTAGTATAAACATGAAGCTCCTTGTATCAAAAATTGTTTTATTGTTTTGCTATTTATTTTAAACCTTCACTTAAATTATGAGAAACCATAGATTATCTATATAGGGTGGGTTATTTCAAAAAGTTAAGTGTGTCTAACAAATGTAGGAAGGAATCTGGAGAGTTGGATGAGGTGATCCATTAGCTGAGATGGAAAGTTGTGTTAATTTTCGATGTGTTTTATTTTGTAACTTGTTTTATAATATACTTCAGGGGCATAATCGTCAAACGTGTTATATTATATATGGTAATTATCAATCTATAATTAATAATTGCGATTTTTTTTAGGATAGATAAAATCAAAAATTCGAAATATCCAAATTTTTTGTGTTAGTGCGTTTATGTGTCGTCTTGGTCTTTGTAATATGTATTTGTTAAATATTATAAGTCTAGGGGTTGATATTGTATTTATGTAAAGGCCACTTGCCTGTGATGTAGGTGAATGGACCTCAGCTTTGTCCATACGCTTGAGTGTTAAGCGTATGATGCTTTTTATAAGGTGATACGCCTGATCTGTAGGCGTATGGGCCATTCGTTTGGATGATAAGACATTCACTTGGTATGTAAGCGAATGGCTAGGCAAATAGAGGCCATTTGCTTGGGAATGTCAGGGAATGGGCCTTCGCCTATATAAACCTTGTAATCTTATTCTAAATTAATGAGTGATCATTAATATTGAAATAGCCTCGTTACTTTGTCCAATTCTTTCTTGAACACACACACTACACATAGTTAAACCTAATTCATCAATTAAACGATTTCAAAGAACTAGATCCAATTAGCTCATATGTGATTGAATAATCTGGATTCTCAGGTGGTGTCAGAGCAATTGGTGTTCTGATTTGTTAAATTGATGATCAATTAGGTCGAATTTGATGTTTAAAGAGTGAATTAAGTTACAGTTTGTCTCTGACTGAAATTTGGTCAATTCATTCATAATTACTTGTATACTGTTATGGAAATCGATTGACGATTGATTGTTTAGGTGTTAATTGAAAGTTTATCGATTAATTGTGGCAAATTGATCGAAATTGACTAAGATTATTTTGAATTGGATATGGCGGGAATGAATAGTGTTACGGTTATAGATGTTTGACTTTATGAGATCAAAATTGTATTTGTTTTGGTTAAGGATTGTGTGGATTGTGTTAATTGGAATCGTGCTTGTGGTTGTTCAAATTTGGTTTGGTGATTGTGTTGTTTATTTATTTGATTTGACCTAGAATTGGGTTTGCAGATTTGAAAATGAGAATGAGTTCATTCATTCGTTCGGTTTTGAATTTGTAAAGACGTTTGATGATGTGTAGGATCGAAATATAAATGAATATAAAAATATATACTCTTCTAGGTTATGAGTGGAATCCGTAACCAATCGAAATACATAAGTATTCTCTTCAATTCTTCATATATTATCAAAACAGTCAAAGTACAAAGATGATTTGACACTATTACAAATTTGGTACCTTGAAATGACTAACTACTAACGTATAAGACTAACCACCTATTTGTAGGCATCACATAGTACTTATACGCCATATAAGTCTTATCTGGCGCATAACTTACGCGTCATATAAGTCTTATACGTTGTGTAAGATACTTATGCACTATTACATGACAAAACAACATTCCATTGCTATCTAATACATACAAGATCCTTGAGATATACATTAAGTACTAACAAACTCACTCTTGGATATTGCTAGGTCTTGATCTTCAAAATCTTCAATCTTTAGATCCAAACACTTTTTCACGATACTCCCTTCGTATTTCTTCAATTGATTTCTTCTTGGACCCTTCTTGATTTGTGGGAATGGATACACCACAAGGCTTATATTGAAACTTTGACCACGAAGCCCGTATCCTCCGTTCTTCTCGTTCAGCCTCAAGCTCTGCCTCTTCCTTATCTTTCTCTTCACATAACTATCTCCATTTGCTTTCCCTAACTCGTCCAGAATGAATCTCTGTCTTTCTCAAAAAAATTCATCAGCCAAATCAGATCTAAGATTGTCACACCATCCCTTCTCCCATCTCTTTTCAATACTATCACCGCTTCTCCAGTAGTCCGATCAAAGAACCAACACTTGAAATACACGTGAAAATTCTGTTCCACAGGATATACTAGGATAATCTTTAAAGTTTTTGGACTGTGATATCTCCATGTGTTCACAATTCACTAGTTGGGATCAATATGGACTCTTGAAACATGTAGTTAAGGCTTTTGAGGAGTCCAATTTCTAAATCCTCCCTTTAATTGCGTAACAATAAAATCCCAAATCTCTAGCACGAGACCTTTCTCTGGTGCATATAACAACCTTTTCTGACACAAATCCATAACATCCATTCATGGTAAATACTATAATTCCATCAAGCTTTCAAAATACTGTACCCCGTACGGACTTCTGATAGAAACTTTCTATCTTCTTCAAATAAGCAATAATTATACACTTTCCCAAAGCAACTTCCTTAGGTTTCTTGTAATATTTCAAAGGATGAAGGAATTGCTTCTCAGGCTCAACTTTGTGTTCTTTAAACCAATCTTTCTTTTTCTCTATTTGCCTCCTCTTCGTTAACCACAGGATTACCCTCTTGACACAATTCTTGACTTAGCATCTCAATCTCTTCATCAAAATCCTCTTCAAACTCGAGAAATTCATGATTATCTTGAATACGTAACGAACAGGTTCTTTCTCAGTAGTTTCTTCCAAGATAGGCTCATAAGTAAGAATAAACTCCTGCTTATCATCACATACCAAATCAGCAACAGAATCAGTTTCAAAATCAAAACTGAATTCTTCTTCAGTGATATTCAACAATCTAGCAAGTTTAGCTCTATCCATTTCAAGCTCCCCTTCTTCCAACTAATTGGTTGATTCCTTTGACTAGAATAAAACAAGAAGTTTAGTAGAAATAGGATCAACAAATAATACTTCCATTTCATCAACATTCTTTCCACCAGACCCTTCAGCTGATTGTGGTTGTTGTTCAGCTTTATTATGTTGTTAAGGATGTGTTTCTAGAACATCTCGACTGTACCAGTACCAACTAGTATTCCAGTTTCTCCATCAGCATTTGGATCATCATCCAAATCATCATGATCATAATGTCCCAGAGAATCTTCATAGTCAACTTTTTCTTCACCCTCTTCTTCCTACTTAGCTACTGGTTCTTCAATAACTTTCTCAACACCAGCAGTAGATGGACCAACAATATCAGGCATGGCCGTAACTTTAGGTATCACCTCAGTATTATGTTCTTCCACCACTTTGCCCTTGCCCTTCATCTCAACCTTAACTTGATCAAACATAGTCTTAAAAGCCCGTTCTTCTTGAGACAAAACTCCCTTCATTATACTTCCCAAACAATTTTTCCTCAATTCCTTCTGCTTCTTTAACCAAATCTATTCCCAACTTGTCTTCAATCACAAGGAAATATTTCATATATTGATTAATTAGATAAGCTTGTACGTTGTTTTTGGCTTCACTTTTTTCAAACAATTTGTCTCAGCATTCTCTTTTCTCAACCTAGCATTTTCTGCAACAATCTTTCAATATGGACATCCTAATCTTCTACTTTCTTTTTCAACTTTTCATAGTCTTTCTTAGTAACAATATCTTAAAATATACTGAAGTTGATATCAGGAAGACTCCCAAATATTGGTGATCTTTGTGGTGTAGTTTTTTGGTTGTTGTGGTGGTGTAATTTGAACAGTCGGTGTCTTTAAGATATTACCATCACGATCTAAATCCACCACTTGTTCTTGTTCAACATCATACCCCTAAGCAAACTGAGAAACTTCAATCTCAGGTTCTGTTCTCTGTACACTCTCCCCTAGTCTGATCATCATCAGGTTCATCAACCAACTGTAATACCGAAGATCTCTTTCATTTAGCTGTATGCTTCTTTCGGCTAGTAGGCTTGTTCTTCAGTTGAAATTTCTTTGAAACCACTTCGGGTATGTAAGTCTGGTCAACGTCATCAACATCTTTCTTTTTCTTATGTTCTTGTCTCATTTCATTCATAGCTCAAGGATTTTCAAATATTTTTCTCTTCTCTTCATAATCATATTCAATTTCCTCTCCATCACCACCAGATTTATCACGATAAGACGTTGTAGAATAAACGGGCTGATCAACTGGAGCTACTTCATGTGTAACCACTTCAGCCTTATTAATATTCTTTCTTTTCTTCTTTGTTGGCTTCTGTGTCTCTTCCTAATCATCACTCTCAATCTTAATAAACCGTTTACATCCAACTATCTGTATAAAGTCAGACATCTTTAAAATTTTAGCTTCTCTAACAGAATCACTGCTGTCCTCCATTGATTGTCACTAGGAGCAACATATTCCTCTTTCTTCAAATGACCAAATAAAGCTCTGAATTTTGGTATTTGCTCTTCTGTTTTTCCTGGGATAGGACGCCAACTTAGCACATGAATTTCCCGTCATATGATCCAAGAATATAATATTGCCTCCTTCACACCAGGAAACTGATATTCAATAATCAACTGAAAAAATCTTGGATACATCAGCCACTTGTCATTACCGAGATTGAGCATTAGATTATCAAACACCATCGTAGAGAAATTATATCTCAAGTTTAAGGCTAATGCAACCATTGTAGACATCTAGTAATCAAGAATCTCCTCATATACTCCTTTCCTGTTTCCTAAGCAATGAACAACAATATGCATAAAGAATTTTTGCGACCTTGATAAGCTTGTTTTCATATAAGAAATAGAATTCACTGGCCCTGTGTATCCCATTCTCATAAAGAAACCCTTGACCAACTTCTCATCAAGTGCAACTGGATCCGACTCTGAATCTCCAAATCCCAACACCTTTCGGATAACACCTTTAGAAATAACAATCTCTTTTCCTTGCACCTTGGATTGTATCTCACTACAAGCAACTTTTGCGTTTTTCCAGAATTCATCAATATTGACTCATAAGGATCACACAGTTTAGTAATAGCTTTGAAGATCCTTGAACTCTTTAAGAATGACATCATCATCTTGAACTGTTTAACCTTAGGATCTGACTCATTTAGATATGCCACAATGTTATTCTTCGGATCTGTGTTCTTCACCATATGAAAAATACAAAGAAATACTAGTTAGAGACTGATCAAATGATACACTAGCGTATAAGTCTTCAACATGTAAGTACTTTGACCGTATTAGTCTTTTAAGACTTATTAGATATTCAGTGTATATGTCAAAGTTTTTTTATACTTATCCACCGTATAGGTATAAAACCAACTTACCCAGCGTGTATGTATTCCAGCGCATAAGACAGAACATTCAACGTATATGTCATATTCACCGTATAAGTCAAGAATGACTTATCCAACGTATAAGACCCATTTCAATGTGTATGTCCAATGTTAACTTATCCACCTTATAAGTCTAGTAAAGACTTATCCAGCGTATGAGTCATTTTACACTCTATAAGACCTTTTACTTACATGCTGTATATGCTTTAATATAGAGTTACACACCGTCTAAGTTTATAAGATACATAAGTCGTATACGTTCTTACCAGATCTCAAGATCTAATTTGTCCAAACATTATGATTTACCCTAATTAAAACATGGAATCTTGGACTAAAGATACCAATAAATTTACAGATGCTTTCAATTTTGATGTTTAATCAGTTTGAGACCAGGTTTTTAACAAATCAGGGTTTATATTTTTAAAGGTTTGTCAATTAAGTCCACTATTATCAAAATTAATGAAGAAAAAAATGATGGATATATGATAAAAAAAAATTGTATATCATCTTACAGACACTAAAAGCCCTTTGTCTAGAAACCCGATTGTTGAAGTTTTCAATTTTTGTAACCTATTCAATCAAACCAACATATCAGAACAAGATTATACCTTTAATCCGTTCACAGGTGTGTCAATCACAAGAAAAATGGAAAATTTTCAAATAGAATAACAGTATAAACAGGATTATCAAATGAAAGAGAATCAACAGCGTGTAACTGATAATGAACGTATGTGATATACGACGTGCAAGATGAAGTATATATAGACAATCATATATGCCGTACATGTGGAGAGATATACGGCGTGCATGTTTAAATCTTATGCGCCGTGTAAGTAATTTACTTATATGGCGTATAAGTCTTAAACTTATACGTTGCATACTGAAATTTTCAAAATGAACATTCACACCCACCCATGTTTTAAATCAAGTCCAAGTTAATGACCTTGACTAAACAAGAATATCTTAAATTTGAACCATTTTTCTGAAAAGATATTGTTTTTAACAAGTCCAAGTTAATGACCTTGTATAAACAATTGACGTTTTAGTTTTAAAAACTTGTAATGATTTAGAAACAGAAGCTCAATCTATCATTCCCAGCAGATTTTTCCAACAGATAGTATCCCAACAACAAGAGTCGAAAATAAATTAGAAATGTAAAATCTTTTTGGTTTAATGAAAAGCATTTTAGATACGTAGAATATTTACAAACAATGAACTTCAAACTTTTTACAAAACTTGTAAACAAACACATGTTTATGTGAGTTTGAGCAGGGAATCATATTGATCAAATTGCCCTTCCATCATAGTTTTATGTCCGGGTTAATTATGAGCGATGCTAAGTCAGTCATTGGGATTGTTTTCCACTTCAGCTTTATAATAAATATTTTTGAAATTTCTGTGATATGATTAATTGTTCAATTAAGGCACAGAATATATATGTGTTTCCCATAATAATAGGAACTATCACCCTCTAATCCTTGATTTAGGCATATTTGATTTTCATCTTATCATCTTAACTTGACTTAAACTTGACTAGTCTGATCACACAAATCGACACTTTTGACTTTTGCACATTTTCCTTTATTTTGTCTGCACTTTAAGCATTAGAAAAATAAAGTAGAGGGTTCAAAAATCTTAACAATCAGATCGGATATCCCTATCACGCGTAGAAAGTCCAAGATTTTTGAACAAAAAGACTGACCAAGAAAATAAAGCAAATGTTCAAATACAATAAGGTCGGATATTCCTATCGCGTAGGAGATAGTCCAAAGATTTTAAATGAAAAGACTAACCAAGAAAATAAATAGAATTTCTTTTATAAAAATGGCAGATCTTTTTGCAGTCATTTTTCTTTTTCTTTTTGATTGTTTTTCTTTCATTATTGACTTTGTGAACACTTGACATTTTGACAGGCATAGACCCTAGATCAGAATCAGTAAGGCTTGACTATGACAGGCTATTACATTTTTGCCTTTATTACCAAGACTTTACTAAAGACTAACACCCCTTTCAATCATGCTAATCCACTAATATTTGGTAGATTTTAGGTTTATATCGCATACTTTTCCTTACTTGTTTGTTTTAAGGCCTACCAACACACTGATGTAATTAAGCACACAACCTTTTATTGAATTACTTTTTACTGAATTTAGGAAACGTAAGGTCAATGCACTATCATCCTCCTTACCGAATCGAATTCCAATGTAACATCTTAGTCGCCGGATCAAATCAGAAATCGACAATCATAATTTATCGATGTCACAACAAAAGAACAAATAACACAGAGTGGAACTATTACCATGGTCGATGAACCGACAAGACTTAGAAACTGAGGCAGAACTGGTACACGGATGCGTAATAGGAGACTGGTCGCATTCCTGTAAGCAAAGACGGAGAAACGAACCGCCTGACACTACAACGATGGTTATGAATCCGGCATCAACAACGGTGCTCATATGGGGCGATGGCGATTCGTAGAGGCTGTCCACAGTTTTATGGCGGTTTTGAAGAGTCGCAAAACTTCTCGTTGTTGTTCGACCACAAAACAGTAGGATCAATAACACCAAACGTTTTCGTGAGGTTGATTTAGAATGGTGAGTCGTTTAAATGCCTGAAGTTATGGCTGGGGACAACTATGGGTTTTCCTTGCAAATTTTAGACTAATTTGTTGCAATAAATATTAGATAGTAATATATGGATTATCTTATTTGGATTCAAATACTCATTTACAATCTATATAAGAGTTCTATATATATATATATTCCATGTTTATATTTTCTTTTAATCCCTGAACAAAATATTTAGTTTATTTGGTCACAACATATCCTGTGTATATATAATTTCAAGCCATATTGTTTTAAATTTGTTATCATCTATACACACATAAATAACGTAATGCGCGCGTGCGCGCGCGTGCATATATATATATATATAGGGGGCGGTTAACGTACACTAATACCTTATCGTACATTAGGTACGCGATAATCCCTAACGTACAATTCAACACGATTAAATTATTAGATACATTAATACGATACTATACGGCAGTTATCAAAAGGGTAATTCCGTCCAGAACGTACAAGTATACTCCTCCAAATCTAGTCTTTCAATTCCTCAAATCACTGTTCTTCAAAATTCCCCCAAATCTGGCAATCAAAACCTAAACCCCCCTTCCGAAAGGCAATCAAAACCTACTAATTTGCAGATCGATATCAAACTAATTGAGTTAATTATCTAACCCTAAAAATGTTCGTTACCTGCAAATAAAACAGAACGTTTTATCAAAACCTATTAAAAAAATCAATTTTATTTCAAACCAGAACGTATTAAAAGAACGTTTTATCAAAACGTATAAGAAGACATCAATTTTATTTCAGACTAGAATGTATTAATAGAACGTTTTGATATAACTGTGTATTAAAACAGAACGTATTAAACCAAAAACGTATTAAAACGTTTTGATATAAATCAAGAGTTAATGTCCATTTTCGTCCCTATGGTTTGCTACTTTAGCCACTTTAGTCCAAAGTTTGAAATTTTGTCAATTTAGTCCTTATAGTTGTAAACATTAGCCAATTACGTCCTCTCGTCAAACGGGCATCCAACTATGCCGTTAGTTTAAGGGGTATTTTTGTCTTTCTCCTGTTTATGTTTAGTTAATGGTCAGTTTTGTCCCTGTGGTTTGATACTTTTGCTACTTCAGTCTAAAGTTATAAAATTTTTCACTTTTATGTTTATTTTTTTATTTATTTATTTTTTGTCTATAGCCCTTAAGAGCATAATCCAAGCCCAAAACCATCGAGCATTGACCAAAACAAGTTTACGTTTACACTGTCGATAACAATAATCATACCTCCCCTCATATTTAGTTTCTAGACATTTGCTAAACTCTCCCCCATGGTGGAATTCATTGGTAAAATGGTCAAGGTAATTCCCTAAAACCGTACTATACCGACAAAACTAAAATCGTTTCTTTGGTTAATGCATAATAGTTACGGTTTAGAGATTAACATATTGTAGCAAACATCTTGGTCGAAATCACATTAGGAGGTCGAATATCCCCTTTCCATGTTTGCTCAAGAAATCGATACACTAGATCGCATGTTTGTTCTTCAAATAGTAGTGTTGTTCTTGAATTCTTCATATCGACTACAATTCTAGGGTTGAATTCGACGAATTCAAGAACAATACCACGATTTGAAGAACACACATCCGATTTAGTGCATCGATTTCTTGAGCAAACATGGAAATGCGGGATATTTGACCTCCTGATGCTGATTTCGACCCAGATGTTTGCTACAATATGTTAATCTCCAAACCCTAACTATTATGCATTAATTAGAGAAACGATTTTAGTTTTTCGGTATAGTTCAGTTTTAGGGAATTACCCTGACTTTATCAATAAATTCCATCATGGACCGAAGTAGCAAAAAAAAAGAAAGAAAAAAGAAAAACTAAATAAATTAAACATAAAATTGAAAAATTTTCAAACTTTGGACTGAAGTAGCAAAAGTATCAAACCATAGGGACGAAACTGACCATTAACTAAACATAAACAGGAGAAAGACAAAAATACCCCTTAAACTAACGGCATAGTTGGATGCCGTTAGACGAGATGACGTAATTGGCTAATGTTTAAAACTATAAGGACTAAATTGACAAAATTTCAAACTTTGTACTGAAGTGGCGAAAGTAGCAAACCAGAGGGACGAAAATGGCTATTAACTCATAAATCAATTTTGATAAAACGTTTTGATATTATAATACGTTCTCACGTTTAGATAATACGTTTTGATATATATAATACGTTTTAATATATTCAATTGGAGGAATCATTTGTGATATAACGAATTTTGGAGCAATCAATTGTGATATATAATACGTTATATATATATGATTAATTATTCTTTTGGAGGAATCATTTGGAGGAATACGTTTTATATTATACATGTTAATTAAAACGTTTTATATATATAATACGTTTTATATATAATACGTTTTATATCAATTGTGAACATACGTTTTAATATATTCATTTGGAGGAATCAATTGTGAACATACATGCATCAGACCACCTGCTCCTTCCTTTTTGCTAAAATCAGTGTTCACTGACGACTGATAAGTACGAAAGGTCAGGATTGTGAATGAACTTCCCGATTTATTGGGTTGTCGACGGTGATGATGGTGACGAAGAGTGTTGATAGCGCCGGCAAGCGAAGGGTGAATGAGGTGTGCTGGTGTTAGTGAGGGGTGGTGGAGACGGACTGAGGGAGAGGGACGAACAGATGAGTGTAATTGTGATTTTGGGTTTTGAAAAATCTATCGGCTGGAAGTGTCGCGTATGTAATGTAGGATAAATGATTATTGTATTTTATTCTTTACCTATGTATATAAATATATGTGTGTGTATATATATATATATATATTATGAATTTAGAGTACTTACATTCTTCCTCCCTTGTTAACAAATTTCCTCCTCAAAGTTTGATAGGCATGGATAACCAAAGTAACATATAACATAATAGATACATGACGAAACAATAAAATTCACAAATTCAAATAAATTAAACTTTAATGCATAAAAAAACGGAGTGATAAAACTTAACTGAAACATAAAACTTATTGTCATAATGATACTGAATGGAACTATTAACTTACTTGGTAAGCTAAACATATAACTAATAATACATAGCCTTATTACTTCAAGCAGAAAAGTTTATCGAATACATATAACTGAAAGGAGAAGTAATGAGCAAAACGGAAAATTGGTACCTGAAAAAATCTGACCGAAACGTTTGAATAATGATCAAATTGAAAAGCAAACAACTGACGCATGTGACTTATAAGTTGAACTAAAAAGTAGTAATCAATCGGACACTTAAAAAATATAAGGCTTGAACACAAAAATTCAAATAACATATTTTGTATGTTAACATACATTTTTTTCAACTCATACAATTAATTAAATAAATAAACAAAATACACAAAACACTAGCGCGGTAAAGTGAATATCTTATGAAGAGGCCACAACGAAGTAATAGGGAACATTAATCTGTATAACAGAATTTAGTAGCACACATACGTACCTGTAAATTCTCAATTATATTCACAACCGTAATCATCAATTTCCTAATGACGATGTCCTAATTGTCCTTCTATTACGCATCTTAAAGACCAAGCCTATAAGAAAAGAGTAACGTGATGATAGACCTAATAAAAAAAACCCCAAAAATTTCAAGGTGCTTACTAACACAAAGCATCACACTTTGCTAACACAAAGCATCACACTTACTCACCTGGTTGCGAAAAACGAGAGGCAAGTGTGGTAGCAAAATTTGAATATGCAGTGGAGGGGTAAGTCAATTTTGTGATCCCTTCCGTTATGTCAACATTATCTTCGAAATTCGTAGTCTAAATTCATAGAGCGCATGCAATAACAAAGATAGAAGAACTTAAATCATTACAAATGAGAAAGTCAATAAGCGAAATAGGTGTCGACGATTAAGATCAGTATGTCTTGCACATATGGAATTAAAAATCACAAGACAATGAGAAATGAAATTGTAAAAAAAGGAATCCTAACCCAACGTCTACCCATATTACATCACAGGTTTAAGTTTTAAGGTTTTCGTTTTCTACTAGAAATAGCATTTGCTCAGATACCATAACTGTAACACCCCAACATTAAACAGGCTTATGTGTCACTATTACAGATATCAAATTAAAGACACGATCCAAATTACAACTAACATTTAAAGCAACCTAAGTCATATTATTAACCAAAAAAAATAAAATTGTAAAATCTTAAACTTCATTTCTCTCTCCCAACACTAATTCCTCTCACTTCTTGGATTTACCTGTCAACAAATAAGAAAAATACAACAAAGAAAATACGACTGTGCCAAAATTGCCCAGTAACGGAAAGAACCATAGTACAAGTAAGGACAGACGTAGGAAAATAAATATACAGACTTTGATTCAAACTCGAAACCAACCTTTTTGCTAAAACATATACTGAATAAAATTCTGAGTTATGATCCGACACTCGGTCAGAATATTATCAAACACATATGTAAGCATATGAGAAACATATCGTAGCATATACACACATCAATCACGTGACTACACATATCAATAACTCAAAGTCACGTGAAACAGAAGCACTCACGAGCCTAAACAAAACAGGCTGGTACACAGTTGGCTAATCCATGTGCCTATGAGATGGTGAGCATGGCGTACACCCATTATTCCATCACACAAAAAACGCAAACTTAGAGGCCAAAGTTCTACACAAGCACAAGCTAGAGACGTCGTGAATTTTTATTACGCATTGTCACGATAAGTGCATGCTGTTGATTCTCATACAAAATTTCAGACATGCTTGGATGACGGAGTACAAAAACTAAGGTCATGTAAATATTCTACATGCAAGGAAAATGCTACTAATGGAACATGCAATAACGAGTACAAAATATATAATCTATTACATGTTACAAAAATAAATCTAAAACATACCTAATAAACCGAACTAAAACTGAAAAGTCCGCACTAAAAAGTGACTGACACTGAATATAAAATGATATATAATTAATACTACGAGTAAATGGAACACAGAAACCGTACCTTAGTTAGCAAGGCAAAACAACTCAATTTGTCATTAACTGCAAAGAGAACCTAAAATTTAATTACGGTTCACATAAACTATACATTAAATTCAGTTGTACGATTGGATGACTAACTGGTTTATGACCGACATGGACTTTCTTTCTTTTTGTTTATTTATTAGAGCATTCACATCCATAAACTACTTCAAACCAATTCAAACCTTCACCTTATCGTCACATCATACTTTTATCATTTCTTTAAAAAACCCTCACTTTTTACTTCACCCATAAACCAATAAAAACCTCCACCTCATCTTCAACATCATTAACTACTTTTACTATTATTTAATATTTAATAAATTACATTTACAATACATTAAATTTATAATATTATTATTTAAAATTACTTTAAAAATATTTAATATTACCAGAAAAAAATAATAAATTTAATGTTTAAAAAATTTATATATTTTTCGCGCATTAATTTTTTTTTGAAAAGAAAAGACTAAAAAGTCATCATCTCGAGCAATTCTTCGATGTCATTGGACATAAATTGTTGGAATTGTTGGACGGCTATTTAAACGACCTGATTTTGAATATCAGGATTCAAGTATGGGTTTATAGTGGGTGGGGGTTGTGGGCTTACTTCATCGTTATCACTCGTGTAGTCGGTTTCCTCATAACTCGCACTCAAGGATTGTGTTACTTCATCGTTGGAACTCATTTTTTAGATATATTGGAGGTGGGAGTATTTGAGAAATTTTGGTGTGAATAATGTTGTATTGAGTAGAGACATGCGTTATTTATAGTGTGATAGGGTTAAATAATTTATTTATTTTATGTATACATAATCTTATATTATTATTATTATGATTATTATTATTATTATAATTATTATAAGAGAGCCGTTGGCTAAAAATATAATATTATTATATTATAATACTAAAGAATTATATCATATTATTATTATTGTTGTTTTGCAGCAGAACACAAACAACTTTCAGTCTTCCCATCGCCCCGTCTTCCTCCGCCGACTGCCTCCGTCTTTCCGTCTTCATCCGTCTTCTCCAAAAACCCACCTACCCATCGCGCACCGCTGCCTCCGTCTTTCCGTCTTCCTCCGTCTGCCGCCGGCTGGGTGACCCCAACAAAGCCGGGCCGGTGATTGTCGCTGGCACCGCCGCTCGCCATGTCATCAATTTATTGTATTTTACTTGATGGTGGACCCATTTCAAACTCCATCACAAACGTTTGTATTCTCAAACAAACATCCAACCCTCCGTTTTCCTCCACCGGTAAAAACCGCCGCTCGTCCGTTTGCTCCGGTCCACGTCAAAACAAACCTCTCCATGTCATGCCGGTGGAGATGCTCTTATAGTTATTAAATAACAAACTTTTATGGTCATACAGAGGTTGTATCAAATTGATCATGAACACCAAGTTTCCCTATAATATTTATATTTAAATATTATTTTATGTAGCATTTAGTCCTAGGTCAAGAGCATGAGTTTTAAACATTAAGATATTTGTATTCTTATCAGCATACTGTGAAGGAAAAAAAAAAGACGAAACAGATAAAATTCTTGAGTGATAAAAGCATTTTCTTCAAGAAATCGAATTCCAATTTAACATCTTAGTAACCGGAACAAATCAGAAATCGACAATCATATTTACCGATTTCACAAGCATAAGAACAAATAACCTAGAGCGGAACTATTACCACGGTATAAGAACTGACACGACTTAGAAATGGAGGCTGAACTGATACACGGATACGCGGTAGGAGACTGGCCGCATTCCTGTGAGCAAAGACGAATGAACGAAGCGCATGACGGAACAATGTTGGTTATGAATCCGGTATCAGCAGCGGCAATCCTAGCAGGCGATGGCGATTCGTAGAGGCTGGGTTGTTTCAACAGCTCCGTAGTGGTATGGCGGTTTTGAAGCACATGAAACTGCTCGTAGTTCTTTGACCACAAAACAGTAGGGTTGAGATTAGTTTAAGTGGAAATTAAGTGTGAAAATAAGAGGAAGGAAATAAAGTGAATAATACATTTGTTGACTTTCTCTCTCCACATACAAGGCACATGCCAAATTCCCCAATCATTTTAAAACGTCCATAACTTTTTTTACAACGTTTTTATTGAAAAACAAATTTACTATAATAACGAGTGTCTTTTTATCTTTTATATGAGTATTATATTATAATATAAAAATTAAAAAAAAATTAGTGGGTTTTTTACAAATTGTGTTTTACCAAATTGTGTTATACAATAATATTTTTCATTGTGTTTTTTCCATTGTGTCATACAATTGTGTTTTTATCATTGTGTTTTTTTTTCATAGTGTTTTTTTCTATTGTGTTATTTACATTGTGTTTTTCATAGTGTTTTCCATTATGTTTTTTCGGACTTTTCCGGTGAGGTGGTGGCGGTGGGCGGTGGATGTAAGAGATGAGTGAAGATGTAATTGGGTTTTATGTAAGTGGGTTTTTGAAATTAATGTAAGTGGGTTTTGAGATCAACAGCTCCGTAGTGGTATGGCGGTTTTGAAGCACATGAAACTGCTCGTAGTTCTTTGACCACAAAACAGTAGGGTTGAGATTAGTTTAAGTGGAAATTAAGTGTGAAAATAAGAGGAAGGAAATAAAGTGAATAATACATTTGTTGACTTTCTCTCTCCACATACAAGGCACATGCCAAATTCCCCAATCATTTTAAAACGTCCATAACTTTTTTTACAACGTTTTTATTGAAAAACAAATTTACTATAATAACGAGTGTCTTTTTATCTTTTATATGAGTATCATATTATAATATAAAAATTAAAAAAAAATTAGTGGGTTTTTTACAAATTGTGTTTTACCAAATTGTGTTATACAATAATATTTTCCATTGTGTTTTTTCCATTGTGTCATACAATTGTGTTTTTATCATTGTGTTTTTTTTTCATAGTGTTTTTTTCTATTGTGTTATTTACATTGTGTTTTTCATAGTGTTTTCCATTATATTTTTTCGGACTTTTCCGGTGAGGTGGTGGCGGTGGGCGGTGGATGTAAGAGATGAGTGAAGATGTAATTGGGTTTTATGTAAGTGGGTTTTTGAAATTAATGTAAGTGGGTTTTGAGATTAAAATAAGTGAGTTTTGATATAAAAGTGTTAAGACAAAAATACCATTCTTCCTAGCTTTCTTAGGAAAATCAAACGTCTTATTTGAATCTAACCCCTTGTTTGGATTCAAATAATCATTTACAATCTATATAAGGGTTCCATATATATATTTTTTCCATTTTATTTATATTTTCTTTTAATCCTTGAACAAAATATTTAGTGTATTTGGTCACTAACATATCCTACATATATAATTTCTAGCCATTGTTATTTTAAATTTGTTATCATCTATACATACACATATATAACACAATGCATACATACATGCATACATACATATATATTATGAATTTAGATATTCGGGTAATTTTTGGTTTAGATCTTGATTGAAATCCATTTAAAATTTTCTGTTGATTCAGATCTAACTTTTCTAGCCAGATCTACAAGCTAACTTTTCTAGCCAGATCTACAAGCTTTGATTTAATTTCAGAAATATTTTAAAGTTTCAGTAATTGTTAGGTTAATTTTGTCTTGAAAATTAAATTAAAAAATACAAATATATTTTTCTAAGTTTTTAGCAAAATTCATAAAAATAAAAAAAAGGATTTGGATTAGGAAGTTTACTAACAAAATTCCAAGGTTGATTGGACAGTCAAATTTTATTATATGGAAAAATCTGTTAGAGGCTGTTGTGAGCTAAATGATGCAGATGTATGGCAATCAATCAAGGAAGGACCATACACTCATGTTGCTAGTCAAGCTTCTAATCAAGCAGCTGAGGGGACATGAAAAGAAGGGATGAAAAAGCACTTTCAATGTTAAAATTAGGTCAGTCATGAGAAATCTTGACAAGTGTTCAACATCACACATCTACAAGTCCATGTATGATGCTGTGTTAGACATGTTTGAAGCAAATGCTAAATTATAAGAAATCAAGAAAGACATGCTAAAACAACATATTGATAGATTTATGTTTAGGCCAGGGGAAGGGTTAAATTCTGTTTTGATATGGCTGTTGTGAATGAAATCCGGAAAACGGATCTTCAAAACTGATAATGATCTGAATAAGAAATTGAAATTATCATTGTCTGGTGAATGGTATACTGTTGCCAAGTTCATTAAAGAATAGGTGAATTTCCTAACCATGAAGTTAGATGCAGTGATTGCATTTTTGCAAGCTACTGAGATTGAAATAATTGATAATCACACGATTAAGGAAGATAAACCGAGATTCCTAGTTGCAAATTCTCTTATTACACCAATGAGAAGCATGAGTACAAGATCTCAACAAATACGATCATAGAAGAACCATATGATTTTGTTGAATCTCCAAGAGTGTATCCTGTCACTTTTGCACCAAGTCGACGCAGATTTAATGTGGAAATGATTGAAGATGTTAATACTGCATCTTGTGCAGGTGGCCTAGCTTCATCTGTTGGACATCAAGTTCCTCAAAGTAATGAACATCAAGCACTCATCTCAATGTTCACATAATTATACAATGCTCTTGTTTCCAAGAATTTGATGCACACTAGTGTCATTCTAGAAGATCTTGAACAAATTGATAGTGATGATCTTGAGGATATGGATATCAAGTGGCAATCTATTATGTTAGCTTTGGGAACAAAGAGGTTCTACAACAAAACTGGAAGTTCATGTTTAGTAGGACCAAATTTCAGGATTGCTATAAGCAACCTTGTCATTTTTCTAGGGAATGTAACATGCCAAAACAATTCAACAATAAAGGGCAAGTCAATAAGAACTAGTTCAATCAGAATCAGAACCAAAATCAACAACAAGCTAATGTAAAAAGAAACTAGAATCCGTACCCCCAATAATAGACAGTTTCAAAACAGTTTCCAAGAACCTCAAAACCAAAAAATCAATCAACAATAACAACCACCAAGAAACCAAAATAACAACAACCAAGCTCCTCAAAACCAAAACCAACCAAGACAAAACCAATTTCAACCTAATGTCGATAATCAATCACCAAGAAACCAAGGAAACGACTAATAACACTTGATCAACGTTATTAGCACTTAACCCTTACCTTCCATGTTCTAAATACCACTTGTGTCTGACTATGTTAGGGTTCCGTCTTTGTAGGGATAGGATTTGGCTAACTCGCGAGTCGTTAGCGTTAAAGTTCATCTTATTCCCTAAATTCTCCTGTTTGTTTCCCATCATCTCGAACGCTTTACGCGTAATTGTTTAGATGAGGCGTAGCATGCTGTCACTCTAGGTTCCTTGGTACTTGACCGCTTAAATTCCTCGCTCCTTCAAGAATGTATGTGCAATTGTTTAGCTAAGTAGGAGCGTAATGTTATCCCAGATACCTTTTTACTTAATGGATTACAAGCTTCGGTCTTATTTGATTCGGGTGCCAGTAGAAGTTTTGTGTCTACCGCTTTCTGTTCGTCGTTGAATAAATCACCCGAGCGCGTAGTCGATGTGTTTGAGGTTGAGGTCGCCGTAGGAAAGTCCATTTCCGTTTCTAGGGCTATTCAGGGTTGTTCCATCGAGTTGTCTGGATATAGATTTCCGGTGCGGTTGTACTTGATGCCGCTTGGCGGTTTCGATGTGGTGGTTAGGATTGATTGGCTCGCAAGTGTTGATGCTCAGATCGTTTGTGGTCAGAAACTTGTACGTCTAAGGGCCCCGGATGGGACCCAAATTACGGTCTTCGGTGATCGGAATGGTGTGACGCCACATATCATATCTATGCTTAAGGTGGGAAAACTGATGCAGCGGGGGTGCGGGGCGTATCTGGCGTATGCTATAAACGTGAAAACCGTGGTGGCTACCGTCGGTGATGTTCCCAATTGTTCGAGATTTCCTTGATGTACTACCAGATGATTTGTCAGTGTGCCGCCGGATCGCGAGGTCGAGTTCCAGATAGAGCTTGTACCAGGCGCAAAACCCGTTGCTCGAGCCCCTTACTGTCTAGCACCGAATGAAATGAAAGAACTTATGGCTCAATTGGAAGACTTGCTCGATAAGGGCTTCATTCGACCGAGCATCTCACCTTGGGGTGCCCCGGTCCTGTTCGTTAGGAAGAAGGACGGTAGCATGCGGATGTGCATTGACTACCATGAATTGAATAAACTCACTGTCAAAAATCAGTACCCTCTACCAAGGATCGACGACTTATTTGATCAGCTCCAAGGAGCTAGTTGGTTCTCGAAGATCGACCTTAGGTCCGGGTATCATCAGTTGAAAATTCAGGAGGAAGATATACCTAAGACCGCCTTCCAAACTCGTTATGGGCATTATGAATTCCTCGTGATGTCTTTCGGTTTGACCAACGCATGACAAGGGGATATCCCCGAATATAGCCAGGAAATTACAGAAAATGAAGGATATGATTTCTAGTATCCCCGGCATAATCCTTCCCATAGCTGAAGTTCCGGTAGGCAGTCACAGATTATCCAGGTTCACTTGGCCCATATGCGACGTGGAGATCCCTAGGAAATTCCAGACGCCCAACATGAAACTTTACGACGGCACTACGGATCCTGAGGAATATGTAGCTCAATACAGAAAGAGGATGGAGGTCAACCTATCCTCGCTGAAATCAAAGAAGCCTGTCTATGTAAAGGGTTTGGTTCAACACTAACAGGGTCGGCCCTCAAATGGTTATTAAGTATTCCTTCCAATACTATCACTTCCTTTGCTCATTTAATTCACTTGTTTAATAATCAATTTTCTTGTAGTAGATCTTTTGAGAAAATGACAGGTGATTTATATAGAATTGTTCAGCATAACAATGAATCCCAAAGGGATTACATAATCAGATATAGCAGGGAAACTTTGGAAATCCCCAATCTTGATATGGCAGCTGCTGTCGAAGCCTTCAAGATGGGACTTAGGAAAGATTCTCCTTTCTACGACGACCTCGTCATGACTCCATGCAGGAATCTTGATGAAGTCAGAAACAAGGCATTGAGATACATTCGGCTGGAGGATGATAAGAAGGCTCATGGAGGTTTGGTTATCCCAAAGTATGAGTCTACCAACAGAAAATCAGACTCTCCCCAATAGTTCTTTAGGCCGAAGCCTTATTCCAAGCAGGATAATCCTAAGATCAACGCTGTGGAAGAAGACGAAGATGACGAAGAATATCCGAATATTGTTTTAACCTAGATATTGGTGGGGTAATTTGTGCCATGCAGGATCTAGGTGATAAGGCCAGATGGCCTAAGAAAAATGAGAAGCCCGGATCCAACAAAGACAAGTCAAAATGGTGTGCATTCCATGAAGACTTTGGTCATCGGACAGACGATTGTATAGCACTCCGGAAAGATATAGGATACCTTCTCAGTAAGGGACACCTGAAGGAACTATTTGGAAGAAATAAGAACAAGAGTCAGGATCCTGTCAAGATACCTGAAAGGGCATGTTCTCCACCACCCGGATCTAAGATGGTATCCTTTATCTCGGGAGGATCTGACATCTGCGGGACCTCATATTCAGCAGCCAAGAAACGTTCTAGAGAAACGAAGATGGACAACGGAGAAAGACCTCTCCGTACTTCCACATTGACAACTCAAAGAATCATATCTTTCGATGAGGAGGATAGATGTGACCTTGTGGATCCCAACCACGACGGTTTGGTAATCACTTTATGTATAGCTAACTGTTTTGTGCGCAGGATACTCGTTGATGGAGGAAGCTCTGTAAACATTATCTAGATGGATTCCTTGAAGAAAATGGATATCCCGGAAACGCAAATTATCCCGAAATCCTCAGTCCTTGTCGGATTCAGTGGCAAAACCAAGAATAACTTGGGAGAAATCAAACTTCCAATATATATTGAGGGAACCAACTCCCTACAAAAGTTTTTCGTTATTGACTCTCTATCTTGTTGTAATGTGATTTTAGGTAGGCCCTGGATCCACAGCATGAAGGCAGTACCCTCAACCTACCATTAATGTGTGAAACTCCTAAGTCCTTTGGGAGTCATCAAAATTGAGAGTGATCAACAAGATGCCAAGGAATGTTATGCTTCGTCAATGAAGTGGACTATAAAACCTACTCAAGCATAGCAATTACAGAAACAGCCGGGGAAGGCCCTGCAAGCAAGAGAACAGGATGTAAAGGAAGTATCTTTGAATCCTCAGGATACTGAGATCAAAGTATTGCTAGGATCAAGTATTCCTGAGGATATTGAGATGGAGTTGATATCGTTCCTATAGAAAAGAGCTTCTACCTTTGCCTGGAAACATGAAGATATGACGGGTATCTCTAAATCCATAATAACTCATAAACTTGGTATAGATAAATCTTTCAGGCTAGTACATCAAAAATGAAGAAAGTTTGCTCATGAGAGAAACGTTATCATACAAGAAGAGGTGCAGAAGCTGCTTAAGACCAAAATGATAAGAGAGGTCCATTATCCTAGATGGTTGGCCAATCTAGTTGTGGTCTAGATGAAGAATGGAAAGTGGAGAGTGTGCGTGGACTTCACAGACCTAAATAAGGCCTGCCCAAAAGATCCATTTCCACTCCCACACGTCGACTCAATGGTGGATGCAACCGTTGGCCATGAACTGCTAACCTTCATAGATGCATCCTCAGGATTTCAGCAAATTCAAATGGAACCTTCTGATCAAGAAGACACAGCCTTCATGACTCCCACAGGTATATACTGTTATACTGCAATTGCTTTTGGAGTTAAAAATGCAGGTGCAACATACCAAAGGCTCGTCAACATGATGTTCAAAGACTAACTGTGGGACACGATGGAAGTCTACATAGATGACATGGTTGTGAAATCAAAAAGGCTGAGGATCATCTCAAAGATTTAGCAACAGCATTTGATATCCTGGATGAATACAACATGAAGTTGAATCCAGCCAAGTGTCACTTTGGGTTCAAAGCAGGAAAATTCCGGGGATACATGGTCACCAAGAGAGGAATAGAAGCAAGCCCGAAGCAGATCAAGGCTATCCTGGATATCAAATCACCAAGAAATGTCAAAGATGTCCAAAGGTTGACTGGAAGAATAGCTGCTCTTAACAGATTCATCTCGAGATCTTCAAAGAAGTGTAAAGACTTCTATGATATCCTAAGGATGAATCAAAAGTTCGAATGGGGAGAGAAGCAAGAAAGGGCATTGGTATCCCTGAAGGAATACTTATCCTCAGCACCACTCCTAATGAAGCCAGTTGATGGTGAGCCATTATCCCTATACTTAGCCGTTTCTGGGAGTGCAATCAGTGCCGTCTTGGTCAAGGATCATGAAGGTCAACAACATACAATATATTATGTAAGTAAAAGTCTACTAGATGTTGAATCCAGGTATTCTTATCTTGAAAAGTTAATTTTAGCACTTATAATGGCTTCAACTAAACTAAGACATTACTTTGAAACTCATGCTATAAATGTAAAAACTAACTATCCTATTAAAGCTATTTTGAGAAAACCAGAAATGTCAGGTAGGATGGCAAAATGGGCTGTGAAACTTAGTGCATACGATATCTTGTATGAACCAAGGACAGCCATAAAATCTCAGGCACTTGCCGACTTTGTGGCTGATTTTAGCCAGGATATACTTGAGGAAGTAGAGAAGGAAGTTCAACAATTAGAAATCAAGGAGAGCTGGACTTTGCATACAGATGGTGCCTCCAACATAAAAGAACAGGTCTAGGTATCCTGCTAAAATCGCCATAGGGGGACATTATACCTCTATCCATATCTTGTGAATTTCAAGCTACTAATAATGAGGCTGAATATGAAGACTTAATAGCAGGTTTACAATTAGATAAGGATATGACGGTTAGTTATCTCCAAGTTTATGTTGATTCTTTGTTATTAGCTAACCATTTTAATGGCTCTTATGCAGTGAATGCAGAAAACCTAGAAAAGTATTTAGAAATAGTTAAGAAATTAGCCATGTGTTTCGAAACATTTGATATAGTACAGGTACTAAGGGAAGAGAACACTGAAGCAGATGCCTTAGCAAATTTGGCATCAGCTCTCAAAATACCAGGAGACGTCAAGATAGCTATCGTGCATATCTTGACTCCAGCAACAAAGGAGAACCTCGAAGTCTTATAGACTTCAAATTCTAAGGATAATCCAGCATCTTGGACCAATCCCATAATACAATATCTGCAGGATAACAAGATCCCAGAAGCGGAAAATCCCAGAGCTTTTCGAATGAAGGTAACCCAGTACATTGTCTTAAATAATGTTTTGTATAGAAAATCACTTGCAGGTGTATACTTGAGATGCTTGGAATACCAAGAAGCACAAGAAGTCCTGAAAGACATACATGAAGGCGATTGTGGAAACCACACCAGGGGCAGAGCCTTAGCATCCAAAATACTAAGGACAAGTTACTTCTGGCAAACAATGAGGAGAGATGCAATGGATTTCTCCAAGAAGTGTGACGCTTGTCAAAGACACAGCAACATTTTGCATCAACCAGCTGAACCATTATATCCTATCATATCCCCGTGGCCATCTATGAAATGGGGAATAGATGTTGTGGGAAAGCTACCCAAGGCTCCTGGTGGAAAAGTCTTTATGCTGGCCATGACAGATTACTTCTCCAAGTGGATCGAAGCAGAGGCATTTGTTCAAGTCAAAGAAAAGGATGTGATCTCATTCATCAAACGCAGCATCTTAAAAAGATTTGGTATCCCAGCAGAGATTGTTTGTGACATGGATCACAGTTCATCGGGAGAAGAACGACCAACTTTTGTGAAAGTTGGGGAATCAAAATGGTGATTTCAACTCCAGTACATCCTCAAGCTAATGGTCAAGCAGAATCCAGTAACAAGATCATCACCAACAATCTGAAGAAGAAATTGGGGTCGAAGAAGGGAAAATGGGCTAAAGAACTACCATTTGTTCTTTGGGCCGACAATACCACTTCAAAAAATGCAACGAGACAAACACCTTTCTCTTTGGTGTTTGGGGCCGAAGTTGTTATCCCTACAGAGATGGTGATCCCTATAGCAAGAACCAACATCCAGGATACTGAGTCCAACAACCAAAATCTTACCGAAGACCTGGATACCATTGATGAAATCAGAGATCTTGCCAGGATCAGAATGGCGGCATACCAACAGAGAATAGCCAAGTCCTACAACAAGAATATCAAAATTCGAAGATTCCAAGTAGGAGACATGGTTTTAAGAAAAGCATTTCAGAATACCACTAACCCAGCAGATGGAAAGCTATCTCCAAAGTGGGAAGGTTCTTACCTGATTGATTTGGAGACAGGAAAAGGGGCCTATAGGTTAATCACTATGAAAGGTGTTCCCATACCCAGAGCTTGGAATGCTATCCACCTCAAGGCGTATTTTTGTTAGTATACTTAACTGGTATGATTGTATCCTTAAGATGAAGGTATGTTCCCATATCTATTCTTACATTTTTAACTTTATTATATCTAAATCAAGTTTACTAACTTAAGCATCGGAGGGGTATTAGCCAGGCTAACACCCACCCCTCATCAAGAGCTTAGTGTTTTGCAGTTATCCTAAGGATACGTTATCTCGACAACAGTCAGAGGCTGATCACCTCCCACACGAATATGATATCCCTGATATCCCTCAAGGTTTAAAGGTCTTCACCTTTCCATCGAACGCCTGGAGCACACGAATACGATATCCCGGATATCTCAAAAGGTTTAAAGGTCTTCACCTTTCTAACGCCGCCTGGAGCGCACGATGATTCGAGTATAGTTCGAGGCAGGCAGACCAGACCAGCTGATAATCCGTTTGTTGTTGGCTATATACCGAATCCTTAAGATAAGTGGCAGACGTGTCACATATATGGTTTATAACATTTTCATGTTATCTAAGGTTTATAACACCTTCGTGTTATCTAAAGTCTTGGCATTATCATGCCCATGCGTTTGGGACTTTCCCCAGTTTTATCTCAAGTTTAGACATTTTCATGTCTCAATAGTAATGGCCAAGTTGCTAGTGAAAAGGCTTTATCGCCAGTTAATGGGCTTTATCGCCAGAATTATCTAACATTGTTTTGACAGATCGCTAAATCTAAAAAGGTTACTAAGTTGTTTTTAACTTAACAAAATCCCAGAAGCTCGATACTTAGAAAAATCGACGATTAGGGACATCGCATGTAAGCCTATCAGATTTATAAATGATCTCCACAAAGGTACTCTTTACACTTAGTTTTATTACACAATTTATATTTCAAGGTATGATCTTTTGGTTTGATTGTGATAACTCACACAAGGCATAAGGATATATAATCCTTAAGATATTTTATTTCATAATTCCTAATAAGTCTTTTGATTATGTCTTCTAAATCTTGAAAGTATTTCAAACCAAAGTCTTAAAGATATAATTTCTGGAAATATAAATATTCAAGAAGCGTATTTTTCAGGATACATTATCCTCGAAGTAAATTACTTCAGAAAAGAGAAGACATATAATATTCCAACTAAAACGTACAAGTTTCTGAACAAAATGCTTAAAGCCAAAAGATTATGTTATTACTAACCATAAGTGCAGGAAATTAAAAAGGAAATACCCGGGTTTCGTCTTGAAAAGCCAAGATCACTCCACCCGAATATTGCCAAATGTCCAAAAGTCAAGATAACATGGACTTCGTCTTGGAAAGTCAAGATCCCTCCACCCATGTATCCTAATATCCTAAGCATAATGTTGTTCAAAATAGAAAAGTAAATTGTTCAACGACCATTACAACCCAACATTAAACACAAACACATAAAAATTGGGCTCAAGCTTTTTCTTTACCGCCATCACTGCCCAATTGCACCTCATCACCAACCGCCTTCACCGCTCCCTTGATCGCCACATCCACTGCCTCCTCCGCAACCTTCTCCGCTCCGCTCGGACCAGCCTCCTCTACCGTTTCCCCATTCAGCTCGGCCAAGACCCTCTCCCAACCAGCTACATCCCAAAAGGGAGTGTCCAGACCAGCTTCCTTCGCTTCTTTAGCCATCCTGAGCCGGGATTGAAACACGAAAACAACAGCAGACTTTTTCGCTCCCTCCATATAGTCCAATTAAAGTGAACCATCGATGCTATTGCAATGCACAAACCCATGTACAACTCACAAAGTTGTTGATAGAACTAGTGATGCATACTTTTAGACGAAAATGTAATTATATAAATAATAACTGTAATTATAATAAGAATTTATTATTATTATTATTATTATTATTATTATTATTATTATTATTAAATGAGGTCCGATTCATCTTAATCGCACAATTGGTCGTCAATCAACAATATAATTAGAGAAGTCAACTCTACCTGTGAGATCCATTCATGTTCCTAGCATGTGCTTTGTCATGTTATTATGAATCAAATCTTAACGATCAGCTAATAAAATATTGTTCCCTTTGAATGTTTCAACTTTCAGTGTAACCATATTTCGTTCAACAAGTCTGATTGATACTTGCATAGACTCCAGGTTTGATCTTCAACCTAGCCAGTGCTGTTAAATTGATGTTCTATTATATATAGAAGTCATTAGTTCACTTCAACTATGAAATACCGAGCTGTAAGTCTGTGGGCCTTACTAAAGTTTCTGGCTTTCGGTTACGCGGCTTCTATCAATAACTTTGCATTCCCTGTTGATCCATCACCTTCTCATAACTACACTCGCTTAACCAAAAGCATAAACCATTGCAGCTCTTTCATATCTTCAGCTTCTGAGTTAGAATCTGATGTTAATAATGTCACAAGGCTTAAAATTGAGCTTTCTTTCTTCAATGGAGATTGGGAGCAGAAGGATTCTCATGGAGCAACTTTAATGCCCTTTGATGATAGTGATATGCCATATGGATGGTCCATCCATCCCTGTAAAGTGGTCAGCTTTGAGGTACAAATGTCAGTGCTAGTGAACCCAACCTGCCCAAACACACGGTTAGCATCACCGGGGTCCTGTCCATAGGCATAACACGAAACAGCACAGCGATAACTGAACCTGGCCTGATCAAGTTTCATAAAAGGCCAGGCATGTCGGCTCTTTGAGTCGCCTTTGAAGGTGTTTATCTTGAAACAAATGAAAATAGGGGCGAACGGTTACTTTGTTTGTTGGGTAATTCGACTTTCCCGTTTAAGAAAGTTCCAACAAGATTCTCGGATAAATATAGGGACTTATATTTCTCTGCTAAGGATACATTGTACAATGAAGAACCTAAAAGATGCAATCTTGGAAGATGGCGTCAACGAGTTTAACAACTCTGAGTTGTGTAGGATTCTGAGGTATCTTGAGCATGAGGAATATAGAGTTATGCCAAATTTGAAGCTCGGTGGTCAAAACGCGTACCAAGACACGGTTGGCCCATTTCGTCTCGGCAACGAGATACTCTTTGTTGATAGGAACAATGAGAATCTAAGGATTATCTTGCACAACATCAATTGCGCAGAGGATAAGGTTTCTGAAGTGTTGAGAATGTATCCTGCGACTATCGAACCACGCGTGGCTGCACACAGAACAGGTTTATCCACGTTGACTATTGGTCCAAGGATCATGGAACTCGTCAACTGGGCTTCTTTCAATGATAGGATGTCTTGGTCCAACACTTATAGAGTGTGACACTGGGGTATTATTGTACTTTCCCAAGTCTTTTTCAAGCAAGCAGCGAAGCGTTGTTTCCGGAGGTATATTCAGTTTGAAGAATGCAGTGAGGGCTTTTTTGCCTGTTTTCATTGGGCTCGAGATGCTGTCCCCGGGCTTACACGATGGAGATTGGTATAGTAACGATTATCTTTCATATAACTACTCAAAAAGTGATTTAGCTATTGAATTTAAAGAAAGAGTTCAAGAACCTAAGTTGATGACTTATATCAGGAAATCAGTTTTTCAGTATCCCATTTTCAATATGTCAAATGAAATTTATGATCATTTAATGATTGAGACTTTTTCAAGTTCTGAGACTTATGTCAGATTAGAGGTTCTGTCTTTAGGACCTTTATTTAGAACAAATGACGGCCATTTATATGAGGTTTATGACAGTGATATCGTTAATATATCACTGAATCTTTTTCTGATAGAAAAACCTACTAAAGTCTATGAGCAATCCTACCATCATGTTTCAAAGTTATATCTTGAGGGTGTGTATGATCAGCATGTAGGGAAATTGTATCTTGTTGGCTGCAGGAAAGTAGATTTCGATCATGCGGATCTTGAATGAGGTTTAGATTGTTTGATTGAAGTGACAGTTGAGTATTCAGCTTTAAACACAAGATGGTTGATTAATCCAACTGCAAAGATCACCATTAGAAGCCAAAGAAATGAAGAACATATATACCAATTCAAGCCAATACATTTACATACCTACATGCTTCATGACAAAAATCATGAAAAAAATGTAATCTTTCGTAAAATCTTTGAAGGGTATTTGAGGGTTTTTCTTCTTTTGGTGTATATTGTACGCATATCGAGCCAAATTAAGAACATGAAGAAATCCCAAGAGACAGTTGCTTACATACATGGTTGTAAAAGTCGTTAGGCGGTCCTAGGCAGTCGACTAGGGAGTCGCGAGTACTCGGGTGTAGTCGGGGATTACTCGGAAAATACCTACGGAGTACTCGGCCGAGGCGGGGAGTACTCGATCTAGGCGAGGAGTAATCGGGGAGTACTCGGCCGCCTACTCGGGAGTTTTACAACATTGCTTACATATCTCTTATCGCGTTAGGCTTGTGGATCTTTGGGTATGGAATCGCGTTGGTTTATAGCAAAGAGATTCTTATAAAATCATCAGAATCTCTATATTATATGAATCAACCTTATGATCTTCAAAAATACAAGCGTTATCTCAACAATCTTGATTATCTTGCCAGATTTCTTGTTTTGGTTTCAATGTTCCTCATGGCTAGATTTGCTCAAATGGTGTTAAAAGCTAGAAAAGTACTTCGTGAGCAAGGTGAGCCCACCAAGTGTAAAGAAGCCCCTTCTGGTTTGCTTGTTCGCCTACATGTGTTATTTTCTCCTTAATGTGTGCCTTGTGGTTGCAGTCCAACACTATATAGATAAAGTTGACTTAACTAAAGATGTTTGTGTGAAACTAGCCATGCAAGTGTTCTGGTTCACGGTTTATAATCTTCAAGAATACTATCTGTTTGCTCAATTGTTTGCTCTACGTGTATGGAAGCCTCGTCTTTCTAAACCGGGATTTAAATACTTCCACTTTGGCTTATTGATACCACCTTCTATTCGGCTTCTTTATGGAGTTGTTAGAGATCCAGTTACTTATCCTATTTGATGATTAATGTTTTATAATCTGAGTTTTTGAATGTTTTTCTCTTTTAATTTGTATTGTAGTATATCTGGGCTAATAAAACTGCGTTATGACTTCTATTACAAGATGGTTACAATTACAAATGTTTCCGTCACAAGTATTTCCTTAGGTGAATCTAAAGTCTCTTTTCTGTCAAAACATATCAGGCTTTGTTTCCTTCAAATTAAAATATTATTCGAGTTGAAAATATCAAATCATTACAACACTCAAAACCACTAGAACATTCTGTTATACTTTCATTAGAGCTTCTATTCACTGTATATTATTAGGTCATTGTATTTCGAATCAATCTAATGTAAACACTTTCACAAACACACAAATATTTCTAATATAAGCCCATTAAGGCTTCCAAGTTCCAGCGTTAGCATAACGACCCCCTAAACTTTCTAAGAGTTGTGAATCTAGTCAAGCATTAACTCCTTGATCATGATTGCTTCTGGCTTCATGCCCAACAACATAACTCCTTTTCACGATCTCAATAGCAGACAATCATTCCATCATCACGTAAACAAGCAATGCAAAGAATCTAAAAGAACAATCTCATATTTGACATTAAATAAAACAATATATATGTTTAAAAATCCACCCTTAATTTAATAGGCAAACATGTTAAACCACATTTAAGTATTTAACCCACAACTTATTTCTAGTAACCTCTATTTTGAGTTTTTGATAGCTCAACAGCTCGAGAAAAATAAAGGAGAATAAAGCATATGAAACAAAGTTTGATATTGGGTTGAAAAACATATTCATATACAATTCAATAACCAGACTAATCAAATATGTTACATCGGGTATATAATCGGGTAAATGTTATTGGGTAGTCAGGTCCTGTAATCATGAAAACAGCTTTCTTGAATAGAAAACTGGAGGAAGAGATTTACATGGAACAACCTGAAGGTTTCCAAAACAATGGCATCAAAAGTTTGATTATGTCATGCTTGATGCCGGGTTCAAAATCAAGGAATGTGACAAATGTGTGTATGAGAAGGACACATCAGATGAATATGTCATTCTGTGTCTATACGTAGATGATATGCTCATTGCTGGAAGTGATGACACAATCATAACGTCCACAAAGAACATGCTAAAGGCAAGATTTGACATAAAAGACATGGGTGTTGCGGATGTGATTTTGGGAGTTAAAATCACACGAACCCAAAATCGACTTATTTTAAGTCAAGCCCATTAAGTGAACAAAATTCTTAAGAAGTTTAATGCTAATGACTCTAATGTAGCTAGAACTCCCATTGAAACGAGTCAACATCTAGCTAAGAATAGAGGTGGACCCGTTAACCAGTTGGAATACTCAAGAATTATCGGCAGCTTAATGTATCTTATGAGTTGTACTAGACCAGAATTAGCATATGCTATAAGCAAGCTAAGTAGATACACGAGCAACCCAAGTTCAATTCATTGGAACTGTGTGATTCGGTTGCTTATAGCATATGCTAATTCTGGTCTCATTGGAACTGTGTGATTCGGTTGCTTCGGTACCTAAGATACACTCGGGAATACGGGTTACATTATAACAGATATCCGGCAGTTATCGAAGGACACTGTGTTGCAAATTGGATATCTGACACGAATGATTCCAGAGCAACGAGTGGGTATGTATTCACACTTGGAGGTGCTGCTATATCATGGAAATCATCTAAACAAACGGTTATAGCTAGATCCACGATGGAATTAGAATTCATCGCCCTAGATAAAGCGGGCGAAGAGGCAGAATGGTTATGTCAATTTGTTGAAGATATACCAAGATGGCCTAAGCTGGCATCAGCCATCTGTATACATTGTGATAGCCAATCGAAAATTAGCAGAGCTCATAGCACAATGTATAATGGTAAGAACAGAGATATTAAACGTAGAAATAATACGATACGACAACTAATCTCAACAGGAATTATCGATGTTGACTATGTGAAGTCAAAGGATAATATTGCGGATCCGTTAACAAAAGGCCTAAGTAGAGAGTTAGTTCAGAAGTCGTCCATGGGAATGGGACTAAAGCCCTTGAAAACTTAAAAGTTCATACGATGGAAATCTAACTAAACAGATTGGAGATCCCAAGAATTGAGTTTAATAGGAAAACTTAATTTTATGAATTAATAAGGTCACTGTAGGGGGGGGGGGATAACCCTATGTATTTAAAAGGTAGTTTACTACATGGTCGGTAAACTTCCTAGTACATTCCTAAAAGTGATAAGTGTGAGGCTAAGCCTATGGTTTTTAATGATTCGACTAAGCTAACCATACATGGTGAATCATCTATGTGAAAGAGAAGTGGGGTCGCTTCGAAGGATATTGTTGGGGCACAATACTTAATAGCTCTCGGAGAACCAGGCTAATGTTCATGACCATAACGAACATAACTATGAGGACTTGACTTTGCCAATGAGAGTCTTGTGTGAAGTGTATTGTCGTCTACACAAACGACAAATGAGTTCAAAGACGTTGTTGTCTACTCAGAGTCAGTGGGTTAAGTGCGCTTCATAAGAAAAGGTTTAAAGAGTAACATTTACCTATTGTATGCAAGATTCAACTGCTGAAATCTAATTGAAATAATGTTGTTTCAACCTCCATTTATGTGGAGGATTGTTGGAAGATTAAGCAAAGTGTGTGTAAATGAATGTCTCAAAAAAATGAAGTGGTGAAACTTTGTCTCACATTGGTTAGGGAACAAAATTGAGAATGGTTTATAAGGTGCCATTCTTACTACATATTTGAAAATTTGTGATGTGTTTTACTACAACTCCTACACGCGCGTAGGGGGATGCAAAATTGGGTTTCTGGACTAAAAATCTATCGAACTTGTGCATGCCCGCACCTCCCATGGACACGAATGCAGCTCCGAAAACCCGAGCCCGCGTGAGGCAATTTTTTTGCATTTGTTTTTGAGATTTTCAAATCGTAACTGCTGGTCAATAGTCATCGCTAATTGTTAATGGTCATTAATAATTAGTCGGTTACTGAATATTATTATTCTAATGTTCAGTTACATATTCAACACTAATGACCATTATTGCACTTTAATGGGGTCATTATTGAGTTAACTACAGTTATGGTTTTATCACTATAAAACGAGACCATATGCAGCAGTTCTAGATACACCAAAAACACACAGCTCTCTATTCTCTTCTGCAGCAGCAGCATTATTCTTGATTTCGTTTCAGGCAAGTTGTCAGGTCCGGCAACACGCTACGGCTGTTTCGAACCGGCGTACCCTGGGAACAGACCGTGAATCTTTTTAAGGAAATTGTGTCAAACACAAGCCTGGTTCATCGTTAACATTTATTACTTCTGTTTTATTGTTACAGTTTTAATACAGGAATACTAACAAACATATCAGGCTTTGTTTTCTTCAAATTAAAATATTATTTGAGTTGTAAAAATATTAAATCATTGCAACACTCAAAACCATTAGAGCATTCTGTTATACTTTCATTAGAGCTCCTATTCATTGTATATTATTAGGTCATTGTACTCCAATCAATCTAATGTGAACACTTTCACAAACACACAAATATTTCTAATATAAGCCCATCAAGGCTTCCAAGTTCAGCGTTAGCATAACGACCTCTTAAACTTTCTAAGAGTTGTGAATCTAGTCAAGCATTAACTCCTTGGTCATGATTGGTACCGGCTTCATGCCCAACAACATAACTCCTTTCATGATCTCAATAGCAGACAATCATTCCATCATCACGTAAACAAACAATGCAAAGAATCTAAGAGAACAATCACATGTTTGACATTAAATAAAACTATATGTATGTTTAAAAATCCCCACATAGGCAAACATGTTTAACCACATTTAACCCACAACTTATTTCTTGTAACCTCTATTTTGAATTTTTGATAACTCTAACGGTTCGAGAAGAATAAAGGAGAATAAAGCATATGAAACAAAGTTTGATATTGGGTTGAAAAACATATTCATATACAATTCAATAACCAGACTAATCAAATATGTTATAATCTTGTTTTGAGCCATGTTTTGGCCTCTAGCATTTTGCAAGCAACGATACCCACTAGATCCTCCAACAAACCAAGTTTTTTTTTTCACAAACTCCAAACAATCAATTTTTTAAGTTATTTATATTTAATTAATTTATAATACCTGAGTTGTAGGAGAGTTTTTCCACTAAACCACTTTTTGCAAAACTCTTCATTACTAAGTGGAACATCACGTGTTTTAAAACGTCTCATATGTGTAGAGTGTTGACTACGCATCGCACGTGGTCTAAAAATCATTTTGAAAGACCAGATGCAACACTTTTTCCTTCTTTTTTTTTATTGTAATCCATTTGTTCAGCAGTTCAACATAATGATTCACATGGCATAATTTTGAAAAGGATTTACCAATAACAAAGTGTTCGTTTTCAACATTGAGAACTGTGAAACTCAACCTACCTTTTTAATCAATTGAAAGCGAAGTTGCTAATCAAGCATCAATTACACCATTCCATTATTTGGAACCATTGAGCCCGAGTAGTTCTAGCTCGTTCACTGGTCAGCCCAATGCTTCTATATTATATGAATCAACCTTATGATCTTCACTACATGTGCACAAACAAACAGTTCCAGAAGGACACAGTCATGGATCAAGAGGAGTTCCAGAAGGTCAGGACCGAGATGAAAAGGATCAAGATGGTTGTGAAAACCGAGAAGGTCAAGTTCATGGGTCAAATCAAGCAGAGCAAAAGAGATGCAGCTGAGTTAGGGTCCAGCTAAAGACACACGCGAGACGTAACTGAGTAGGGTTCATCTAGATGCAACCAGGTTAAGGTTCATCAAGAGTCAAACCGAGTTAGGGTTTGAGAGATTGTAATCAGTTTTTTGAGTTATATTTTTTGATTAATATAAACGAGAGTTAGTCGTTTAATTCGTGATTGTTTATCGATCGGGACTTGACTATCTTTGGATACAATATCATAATTACTAATACATGATACTAGGAAATCAATTCTATAAATTAGGACAACGAATCAGTAAAAACTAATTTTCCAAAACACCTAAGCATGAGTAGCAATGTAAGTGTGTGGCATTTAGATTAATTGGTTTTTTGATTTTGATTCAATAACTTCAAAAAGTTTTGGTGTAAATTATTTGCAAGATATCATCATCGTCATCATCATCGTACTCAGTATATCCCACCAATAGCAATGCTATGGTAGGGTCTGAGGAGGGTAAGATGTAGACAGCCTTACCTCTATCCCATAGGGATAGAGAGGCTGCTTCCGGTGAGACCCCCGGCTCGATAGTAGTTTTGCATCAAGCCTTGGACATAAGGCACATAGCACTCAATCATCGGGACACCGGCTGATCGGTGCATGTGCCCTTGTCTTTCGGCTATCAACGCCACCACATGATGCCTGATTAACCTTCCGCCACTTTTAACGTTATTTTCACGAGATTAGTAAAATAACGTCAAAATTAGTGCAATTTTACTTTTGCCCACCCGAGGGTTCACACATATATACATTATATGTGTGAACCCTCGGGTGGGCAAAAGTGAAATTGCACTAATTTTGACGTTATTTTACTAATCTCGTGAAAATAACGTTAAAAGTGACGGACGGTTAATCAGGCATCATGTGGTGGCGTTGATAGCCGAAAGACAAGGGTACATGCACCGATCAGCCGGTGTCCCGATGATTGAGTGCTATGTGCCTTATGTCCAAGGCTTGATGCAAAACTACTATCGAGCCGGGGGTCTCACCGAAAGCAGCCTCTCTATCCTTATAGGGTAGAGGTAAGGCTGTCTACATCTTACCCTCCTCAGACCCTACCATAGCTTTGCTATTGGTGGGATATACTGAGTACGATGATGATGAAATTATTTGCAAGATAGTTCACTGTAAAACTTGCACACGGAATTGGAGAAGATCCTTAAATTGACGAATAATAAAGGGATTTAAATAAACGTTTAATATATAAACTTATGTCGGGTGCATCGGGTATATAATCGGGTAAATGTTATCGGGTAGTCGGGTCCTGTAATCATGTATTTTTAGAAATCCCAAACCCGCAAAAATTTTCAAAATTAATCCCCCCAAACTTTGGGACGGGTTTACCCGTCCCAATTATGTCGGTTTTCGGGTAATCCCATCGGTTTCAGGTTTCACTGTCATTCCTAACAATCTGCTAGTATAAATAGGTATTAGTTAGTGATCAGAATACTCAAAAACACAAAAGCACTTATTGAAAAGCCAAAATCACACTCGTTTACATACGTTCTCAAGTATCAACTGTGGTAATCAAGCAAGCTCAAGCTTCCATTTGCCATTTGTGTTGGTGCATCCTCAGCCGATGCCCAAGTTGTGCAAAATTTACCAACAAACTAAAACCCCGCAATTGTTCAAACACTTCGATTTATTGGTCTCACACTATCTATTTATCATGGATTTAACTCCAAACAGCTCGCTTTAAACCCAAACTAGTTCCTAGTCAATAAAATCAAAAATGAACCGGTCTAGGTTGGAAATTTTACCTTTGATGACTTGACTGAAAATTTAAGCGTCATTTAGTGCAAAAGACTTAAGGTGCTACAAACCCTTTAGTTTAAAAGCATTCTAATATCGTTAGTAAATACTAACAACCCAGCATACAATCAACGCAAATTGGATTTTAATCATCCCATTTTTTTATTTGTAGTTTGCTTGTAAAATTCCCACTTTAGAAAATAGCTGCCACCAGTATTATCTTTCACACTAATTGTTTTTATTGGACTTCTGTTAAAAAAATTGAACTACTTTTAAGGTTTTTTTTTTCAAATTTCAAAGTGATGTTTTAGGGATTTTGATTAGAATGAGGATACAAGACGATTGGTGTAAAACTTACCTCGAAACGGTGCTCAAAACAGCTTGATTTTTGTTAATTGGAAGTTTAAACACCCGAATTGAAGCACCATTTCGTCGTTTGGAGCACCGATTCGAGGTAATTTTTACGTCAACCGAATCGTATCCTCATTCTGATCAAAAGTCCTAAAACATCAGTTTGAAATTTGAAAAAAAATTAACGGTGCTAACTTTTATTTTAATGAATGTCCAATAAAAACAACTAGTGTGAAAGGTAAAACCACTATTTTTTAAAATGTGATTTTATCTGCTAATTGCAAAATGATAGGATTATCCGATTTACTTACAATTAAATATATACATAAAACATGAAATCGATTTTTATTTATTTATTTTTGAAGTACTAGATAAAAGTCAGAGAAATCAGAAATCACTTTGTACAGATACAATTCATTTTGAAATTATTAATTACTAATTTACTACTTTCCACACAACTCAATAACTTATATTATTAAAATAACATGGTGACAATGAGTTCCTTGAAATATCAACCCGTTCACACGTATACATGACATCTGTGCTGTGCTTATATATATGCATCAAAGGAGAATAAACAATAAAACACCACGTACACAATTATGCAGATGGCCACCGGAAAATTCTTTCGGGCGGTAGAACTACCGGAGCAGAAATCAATCGCCGACGGCGTTCTCTTTCCGGCGGTGTTGTCCCCAACCGCTACCATCAATAATATTACTATTAGTGCCTTTGAAGAGGCTATCAAAGCTGAGAAGCCATGGCTGGAGTCCGTATTGAAGAGAAGTAGTGTTATTCTCTTCCGAGGCTTCCCGGTTTGTTCCCCCTCTGACTTCAACACCGTTGTATAGGCTTTCGGGTACCCTGAAGCGCCTTACGTGGGCGGCCGAGCCCCTCGAGTCAAAGTGGTTGGCCGGGTTTACACCACCAATGAAAGCCCTATGGACAAACGAATTCCCTTCCACCACGAGATGAGTTATGTAAGTTCTTTGACGAAACAACTATGTAACTAGTTTTTATGTTCTTTTTGTTTTTTACTTTCATGACAAGCCGCCTTACTAGACCGGCACCACACTAAGAGCATCCCACCTTATTTTGTATCCATATTCATATACTTAATACTAAATGTTATTTATCTTTTTAAACCTTTGTCATTATCTTTTCGTACTCCCTAACAACCACTTTTGATATATATATTAAAAAATTATATACGATGTAAATAATGTAATCTTAAATTTAACTTTCCCATATAATAATTTTTATCTCCTATTCTCACAAGTACTTATAACAATACCAAGTAATTTACATAACTCACTCGTATCTTTTTAGGGAACGGGTTAAGAATGGTCTAAGAACAAAATAATGTATAAATCATCTAAAAGTTTTATATATACGTACTAACTAGTTTGAGTCTCGTGTATTACACGAGTATTTCATGAAAATACAATATTTAATAAATAATCGATATTATATATAATATTCAATAAGCAGTAAACCTATCAAACAATGCTGATACACCGTCATTGTACTATATTTTTACAACAATTTTAAATAAGCATTACACTACTAGGCTTGTTTGTCATTAATTTAATTAGAACTTCAAAAAACTGACCATGCAAAATGTTAGCAATGAAAGTTAAAAAATTTTACATGACGTATATATAGTTTACAGTGGAAAGATATGCTTAATTATAACTATTATTATAGGTACTAACTTGTATAGGAGATAGAAAACAATATTAAGTTTATTTGTGTGTGTATATATATATATATATTTATATATATGGGAAACTTAACGTACAAACTAAAAAACTGTACTAAACATGCAAATCAAATAACGTAATTTTATATACATGTAATTATATAATTACATAACAATGTAATTATATAATTACAATACTTGTATATATAATTTCACTACTTAATTCTCACGGTTATCACGCTAAATTAATTTGTACGTTAGCTTTCCCCTATGTACGTACGTATGCATGCATGAAAACCCACTTGAGTTGTGAAAACCCGAGAAAACCCTATGTAACATCGTTTTTTTTTACACATATAAGATATGCTGTAACATTTAATATAAAATATCTAAAACTAAAAAAATTTGTTTTGCTATTTTTTAACATTTTTACTAATTTTTATATATGTTTTCAGGAGAGAGAAAATGTTATATTTATATTTATATTTTTTATTCACTTTAATTGTGTACCACAAGATTTAAACTTTAATTAAAAACATGTGGTTGAGAATGAGTTTTTATAGTTTTCATAACTCAAGTGGGTTTTTATTCTAACTTAACCCTATATATATATATAGGGAAGGGTTAGAATAAAAACCTTCCTTAGAGCATTCTCATCCAACCCCTCATATTATGTGAGGGGTGTTTTTATAATTTAGAGAGTGATTCAAGGTGTTGTGAGTGAATGGTTTTTATATTTTAGAACAAATAGTGATTTTTCTGTATATTTGAAAAGTTACTGTTCATTCCCTATAATTTTTTAATATATTTTGAAAGTGGTTGTGAGTGATGGAAAGAGAAAAGGTAATGATAAAAGGTATAAAAGTATTATTTAATTGAAATGGAGAGAGAAAATAAAATGAGTTTTAGTGTAATTTTTGGTTTGAAGATAGAAAGTGAGATGAGAATGCTCTTAGTTGTAAAAACTTTGCAAACCCCATAACAGCCCTTGATGTTTCTAAATCAAGCAACCAAAATTAAAGTAAGGTATTTGAATGAAGTAGTAATATTATAATAGGCATCTGAACTTCAAAAGGTTAGTTTGGTCATAAATTTATAGTCTCTTTCCTTTGCCTTTTTGAGGTACTCTCTCTACTGTCATACTTATCTCACTTTCCTTTTATCTTTTTGAAATCATATATTCATTTTCAACTTTCTTCCAATTTGAAATCTCATACACACATTTGAAAAGTGGTTTGATTTCTTTAAACAGAGCAACCAGTTCAACTCATTTGATACTTTCGTTACATTTTTTGTTTTAAATTAATATTTGATTAATAATTTAGTTTTATTTTATTTATTAATGTTATTTTTACTAATTCGATTAACAATTTAGGTTAGACTTTAAATATGCTTATTTTTTTCTTTGTAATATGATGTTTTGTTGTGGTATAGTTATTTGATGGGACAGACTAAAAGTATACCCCTCTTCTACTTGTCATACCCCATTCCCTTGACTTTCAATTCCCTAAAACAATTTTATTTGGCATATTATTACCCTCTAACATTTTTTTAATTCTATAGTACAAAATTTGTGCAGTTTATTACGTATAATACATTATTTATTTTTTTTATTTATTAAAAAACATTAAGAAATTTGTTTTAGAGAAAATGCAAACTATCTCCAAAAACTATTAAAAAAACACTCTCTAAACAATGAAAACAGTTATAGAAAAACATGTATTTTTAAATTATAAAAATGTTTATTTTAATTAAGAAATAAATGTTTTTTTTTTAAATTTGTTACATTTTTTTAAAGTATTTTTATAAATGTAAATATTTTTTAATGTAAAAAATACTTTTATTTACGTAAAATATCTAAACTTGGTTACATATTTAAAAAAAGTTTAACAAATATAAATATATTTTTTATAGTTATAAGGTACTTTCACATATTTAAAAATATGTAAACTTGTTTAAAATTTTGTTACATATTTTTTTAAAAAGCTTTTACAAATATAAAAATATTCTTATATGTAAATTTGTTTAAAAATTTGTTACACATTTAATAAATATAAATATTTTTCAAGTTAAAAGTACGCTTACATATTTAAAAATATGTACACTTATTTAAATTTTTGTTACCAATTTTCTATGTTACATATTTTAACAAATATAAATATATTTTAACAATTGTTATTTTTTAGCAAGTATAAACAATTTGGTAAAATGTAAACAATAACAATTGTTCTATGTTATATATTTTAACCAATATACAAACTTTTTTTAAAATGACAATTGTTCTATGGTAAAATATATAAACTTTTTTTTAAAATTTGTACAAATTTTCAAAAGTATTTTTATAAATATAAAAATATGTTTATATGCAAACAATAACAATTGTTCTATGCTACATACGTCTAATAAGAGTTTTTAATCATGAAAGCATATGTTCGCAAAATGTGTATCATCATTTTTTTTATTTTATTTGTTCAAAAAAATGTCATATTTATATTTAGTAGTTTTTTATATAAAAAACGCGCATTTGTATTATTCTAGAACTAATTTTGTTGCTTAGCTAAAATAATGTGTATCAATTACAAATTACAGTGAGATTATAACTTTTTTAAAGAAACTTGAAAATTAATATCAAGAAACTAATGGTTAATAAATAATGGTTTATAAAAACTATAGTGTTTCATATTAATTAATGATTAATAATAAATGTAGTGTTAGAATCATCAAACAAAAGCTAATCAAACTCTACTATAAATAGCCGTTCAAAAAACTCTACTATAAATAATTTATACTAAGAAACTAAAAAAATATTAAGTTTATTGAATATGTGTGGCTGCCAAAGTGTTTTCAAGTGTGAGACACGTAAACTAGTTAAAAGGAGAAATCGGATTAAACTAGGTTATGCCCTTATGTGAATAGGCATTTAGTACCATTTAAATGAATTAGTACTTGTTCCTGTTTAGTTTTCTTTGTTGGACTTTTAATAAAGTCTTGTATCTCGTTGGAAACTTCAAGAAATATTAGAAAACCCAAGAAATAAAAACATATTAACTAATTTAGGAATATAATATTGGTTATATGAACAATCTGACACAAGTACCTGAAAAAAAGACAGGTGATACATACAATGATTGAAAGTCATTAAAAAGGAAGAATAAATTTACCTAAATAACCTTGAAGACAAATGAAAAACTTGGAGGAGTATGATAACGTGGACAGTTGTGGACCTTTGGTTGGGTTTTCATAGTTTTATAACTAAACGGGGTTTTCAATTTAAACATCCCCTATATATATATATATATATATATATATATATATATATATATATATATACTTCATCAAAATATATATATATTAAGTTATTATCCATGAAATTTAAGATTATATCTAAGTTTAAGAAACTTATGAATTTTATAAACCACATATTATAACAAATATTTAATAAGTATGCAAAATTTAAACACATAGGGATTATTTTTAAGGATTATTTTTAAGTGTAATTTTAAAATTATTAAGGCAAGTATTTATATCTCTGTTTCAAATTAATTATGAGAATTTTCCTTATAAGACCCAAGAGATTCAAATATTTAAAAGTATTTTAAAATTAAAAAGAACAAGGGTCCAACATGCTTCCGTACCTTTTTCCCGTTTTGACCAAGATATCGTCGGGTTACACCAGGAGTCTTTTTACTAGGTTATTCCAGACCAAACCTAAGTAGCCTTAGGTAACTCCTCTCTGGCTCCTTCAGCAATATTCAGCTCAACCAGGTTTCGTTTCCTACTTCCGGTGTATGGTAAAAAGGAACAGTTCGTAGTTGGAGATTTCCTCTTTTTAAAAGAGAAATACTTCTAAATAGGAAGAACACTCAAAGGTATTATAAGGAAAGTGAAAGTTTTTATTTCATGATGGTATTTTACAATGAAGATGTGAAAGAAAGTACATAAGTAAATACAAACACTCTTATTTTTAATACATGAAAGCTTAAACACTCTTTTTTGAATTTTTAATACCAGCGGAAAAATATGAACGATTTAAGATTATTAGTTCTAGCCACAGCCCACATAGTTCTCCTGCATTCCTGGTAAGAAAACATGCAGAAATAATAAGGGGAAAACCTAGAATGGTAATAAACTATAAAATTCATAAGTTTCTTAAACTTAGATATAATCTTAAATTTCATGGATAATAACTTACTTGAACTAATAATCTTAAATCGTTCATATTTTTCCGCTGGTACCTCTGAAATTGGTATCAGAGCCACGCAAATTTCTTTCGCGGGGGCTCTAGCCGATGAATTTAATATACATGAATACGATTTTAATAACTTAATATACTTAGATTTTAATTTTATAAATAATACTTTTATAATGCAAACAGAAGAAATTAGTCAAACTTTTTATCCAGATTATGATTTTGATGAAGATTATATTTCAGATGAAGACTTTAATTTTAGTGGATATGAATTCACTAATTCCGAATACTATTATGATGATACTGATTGGCAATACCCTTCACCGTAATGGAAAATAATAGTTTTAATAAACTAAAAGAAACAGAAAACTCTTTAAAAATAGATAGAGATATGATAGAATTACAAAAAACAATTATATTTTATGGAGATAAAATAATTTTTAAATTAGATACGATTATAGATTTATTAGAAGCAGCGTTCCCAAATAGAAAAAATAAAATAACCCCAAATAGATTAAAGGAACCTTTAGTTCAACTTTTACAAAATATGAAAATTCCTAAAGAATATAAAAGAAATTAGAAATGAGCTCAGACGACTCTGAAAGCGAAGTTTACGTTTCTCCTGAAATAGAAATTTAATAACAAAGATAGGGGATATGGAATTAAATGATAATTTTATAAATATAAAGGCTAATGAGGAAAACTTTAATATTAATGATACTGAACAAACAAGCTCAAGTACAAATCCTAAAATTCCAATAAGAGATGAAACCCGTAGGTCAGCACAAGGATATGTTGCTGTAAAATCAACAATAAAAAATGAAGATAATTATAAACCATAACAGAATATGAAAAATGAACCGATTAATCCCTTTGGAATATATTTAGACGTAGATTGTATAAAAAATACGGAAGAAGCAATAGATAAATGGGAAACAGCTTTAAGAATAGCAGTTTCTGTTAATAGAATGGATATTGAAACACTTCAAGGATTCTTAGAAAGAACTTTAATAAATAGTGCTTTAAGATATTGGCAAAATTTACCTTTAGATATAAAGAGAACAATATTTGAACAAGATGAAATAATAGCAAACATAATAACAAGAGCAGTGGAAGCCTTTAGGTTAGAATTTTGTGGAGAAGGAAATATTATAAAAGACCCAGCAACTATCGAAAAATACTCAACAGCCTTAATAAGATTACAATTATGTGACATATGTGAAATAGATATATTTGTGTATTTCAAGATTATTATTACCATATATATAATCAAGTACCGGATATGAATAGTTATTTAGCATTATTTTTTGCAAAAATACCAGATCCTTGGGGACAAAGATTAATAAAAACTTATAATCCAGGAACAGCTGATACGTTAGGAAAAAGAATAACTCATGTTAGAGATAAATTAAGTGAATGGTGCGGAGATGCTATATTAGCTAAATTAAGCAAGGATTTAAAAAGAAAAATATCTTTATGTTGTAGTAGTCCAAAAATGCCTTTAATGATTGGATGTGATAGTTCATATTATTATGGAAAGATAAAAAGAAAATATAAGAAAAGAACTCATTTTAGAAAAAGATATTTTAAAAAGCGTAAAACAAAATACTATAAGAGAAAGAGATATAAGAAGACGTTTAAGCCTACTTATAAAAGAAAATGAGGTCCTTAGGAATGTAAATGTTATTTCTGTCATGAAAAAGGTCATTATGCAAATGAATGTCCAAAAAAGTTTAAAAAGAATCTTAAAATATTTGAAATAGACGAGGATATAGGAAAAATGATCGAAGAAGGAGATTTTATTCCAATAAATGATTTTCAAGAAATAGACTCTGATGAAAGTATATTTATTTTAACTGAAACAGAATATACGTCATCTGAAGATGAATAGATTGGATACAGCCTCTAGTAGTAAAATAAATAATAACATAATCGATTGTCAAAATGAACAGTTAGGAGAATATAAACAAGAAATTTTAATAGATAAGAAAAAGCTTAAGCAAATACAACATGAAAATTTTTCGTTATCAAACTATTCAGGATTTAAATTGAATACTTTACAAAGATTAGGAATAAAACCTAGAGATCATCATTTATATTATGGATTAAACATTCAAGAAAGGGCTCTAGATATTAATATAACATCCAATAAAGTTATGATACCTTTATTATCTAAAAAGGATATTCAAGAAAAAATACAAAAGGTAAGACCAGAAATAAGAAATACTTTAGGATGGGTTCACGTTGAAGCCATCCAAATAATAATAAAATCCACATTTAAAGAAGGTATAGATACTCCTATAGAATTGGCAATCATGGACAATAGAATCCAAAATAGAGAAGAAGCGTGTCTTGGAATATTAAGAGGAAATTTACAATATGGAAAACTTAAATTTAATATTTATCCAAGAATTTCCTATCATATTCAAGACAAGGATTTTGATAAAACGTTAAGTTTATTACAAGATTTTAAAAGAAAAGATTTCTTTAAACAACAAAACAGGCCATATTCTATTACATATGATATTTCTTATTCAATATCGAATACTCATCATTCCGATTGTTTTAGTATAAAAGACACAATAGATTTTCCCTTTTTATTTAATGATGTGTGTCAGATACAAACGCCTACCTTACCTAAAATAGAAGAAATAGATTCAAGACCATTAAGTCTTGATTTACAAGATAAACCGTTATTATTATCTAATAATGTTTCTTCTAGATTATCATTTTCTAATAAAAGTGTAATTAGTCACCATTTAATAAGAGATACAAATTCTAATAGATTCTCTGACATAGTTAAAGCAAAAGAAGATACTATAAAAAATTACAAAATACAAGGAGAATACTTTAATGGAAATAAATATTTTCATGTAAACATTTTAATAGATACAGGTGCAAATGGAAACTATATAAATTTCAAACTTTGTAAGAATTTACAAAAATATCCATTAGACGAACCTCACCAGTATACTAATTTTAATGGTGAACTACATGAGATTAATGAAGCTGTGGAAACTATGATAAAATTTGGAGATGAAAAAATTCCATTAAGATTACTAATAAGTAATGAGGATGAAAACGACACATTAGAAATTATGTTAGGATTGACATTTTTAGAAAATGTTAAACCATATCAGATAACCTCCTACGGGTTAAAAATAACACGATATGATAAACTAATATATATACCAAAATGACAAGCTCTAGAAGTATTTATATTCCAATAGGAATCACTTATAAAGATTATAAAGCCGAGTATTTCGCAGCTTACATAGATAGTGGTTCAGGATTAAGTATTTGTAAATCAGAATGCTTTCCAGAAGAATACCATGAGGATTTAACACCTTGTAATGGTATTAGTTTTTTTAAGGATATAGTCTCTTTAAGAAGAGGAATAAGAAATCCAATAATATTATTAGGATCATATCTAGTTAAATGTCCTTCATTCTACTTTTATGATTCAGGATCAGACGTATTATTAGGAAGTGATTTTTTAGAAAGATTTAATAAGATTACTTTTGATATAATAGCATATCAACTAATATTAAAAACACCATGCCACCACTTAATAGTTGTTAAAAGAATAAAAAATGCATACGGAAGAAAAATTCCAATTAATTTTACAAAACGCGTCAGCAAGCGTGGTGATATAGGCTACAAACCAAACCCAAAACTTGAAAAAGGAATCCCGATTTTACAATGTTACCCAGAAAAACCATTAGACTATCAAGTAAATCTAAGAAATTTAGATATCCATATTGAAAATATAAAGCATAAGCTTAAACAATGTTATACAGATAATCCATTACAATTTTGGAATAAAAATCATATAACAGCAAAATTAGAAATGAAAGATAAAGATAAGGAAATAAGAATAAAGCCCATGAGATATAATCCAGAATACCAAAAAGAATTTAGCACCCAATTAAAAGAACTTTTAGATTTGAGATTAATTAGAGCTAGCCACAGCCCACATAGTTCTCCTGCATTCCTGGTAAGAAAACATGCAGAAATAATAAGGGGAAAACCTAGAACGGTAATAAACTATAAAATTCATAAGTTTCTTAAACTTAGATATAATCTTAAATTTCATGGATAATAACTTACTTGAACTAATAATCTTAAATCGTTCATATTTTTCCGCTGGTACCTCTGAAATTGGTATCAGAGCCACGCAAATTTCTTTCGCGGGGGCTCTAGCCGATGAATTTAATATACATGAATACGATTTTAATAACTTAATATACCATGAAAGCTTAAACACTCTTTTTTGTAATTCTATCATATCTCTATCTATTTTTAAAGAGTTTTCTGTTTCTTTTAGTTTATTAAAACTATTATTTTCCATTACGGTGAAGGGTATTACCAATCAGTATCATCATAATAGTATTCGGAATTATTCGGAATTAGTGAATTCATATCCACTAAAATTAAAGTCTTCATCTGAAATATAATCTTCATCAAAATCATAATCTGGATTAAAAGTTTGACTAATTTCTTCTGTTTGCATTATAAAAGTATTATTTATAAAATTAAAATCTAAGTATATTAAGTTATTAAAATCGTATTCATGTATATTTCAGTTAAAATAAATATACTTTCATCAGAGTCTATTTCTTGAAAATCATTTATCGGTATAAAATCTCCTTCTTCGATCATTTTTCCTATATCCTCGTCTATTTCAAATATTTTAAGATTTTTTTTAAACTTTTTTGGACATTCATTTGCATAATGACCTTTTTCATGACAGAAATAACATTTACATTCCTTAGGACCTCGTTTTCTTTTATAAGTAGGCTTAAACGTCTTCTTATATCCCTTTCTCTTATAGTATTTTGTTTTACGCTTTTTAAAATATCTTTTTCTAAAATGAGTTCTTTTCTTATATTTTCTTTTTATCTTTCCATAATAATATGAACTATCACATTCAATCATTAAAGGCATTTTTGGACTACTACAACATAAAGATATTTTTCTTTTTAATCCCTTGCTTAATTTAGCTAATATAGCATCTCCGCACCATTCACTTAATTTATCTCTAACATGAGTTATTCTTTTTCCTAACGTATCAGCTGTTCCTGGATTATAAGTTTTTATTAATCTTTGTCCCCAAGGGTCTGGTATTTTTGCAAAAAATAATGCTAAATAACTATTCATATCCGGTACTTGATTATATATATGGTAATAATAATCTTGAAATACACAAATATATCTATCTATTTCACATATGTCACATAATTGTAATCTTATTAAGGCTGTTGAGTATTTTTCGATAGTTGCTGGGTCTTTTATAATATTTCATTCTCCACAAAATTCTAACCTAAAGGCTTCCACTGCTCTTGTTATTATATTTGCTATTATTTCATCTTGTTCAAATATTGTTCTCTTTATATCTAAAGGTAAATTTTGCCAATATCTTAAAGCACTATTTATTAAAGTTCTTTCTAAGAATCCTTGAAGTGTTTCAATATCCATTCTATTAACAGAAACTGCTATTCTTAAAGCTGTTTCCCATTTATCTATTGCGTCTTCCGTATTTTTTATACAATCTACGTCTAAATATATTCCAAAGGGATTAATCGGTTCATTTTTCATATTCTGGTATGGTTTATAATTATCTTCATTTTTTATTGTTAATTTTACAGCAGCATATCCTTGTGCTGACCTACGGGTTTCATCTCTTATTGGAATTTTAGGATTTGTACTTGAGCTTGTTTGTTCAGTATCATTAATATTAAAGTTTTCCTCATTAGCCTTTATATTTATAAAATTATCATTTAATTCCATATCCCCTATCTTTGTTATTAAATTTTCTATTTCAGGAGATACGTAAACTTCGCTTTCAGAGTCGTCTGAGCTCATTTCTAATTTATTTTATATTCTTTAGGAATTTTCATATTTTGTAAAAGTTGAACTAAAGGTTCCTTTAATCTATTTGGGGTTATTTTATTTTTTCTATTTGGGAACGCTGCTTCTAATAAATCTATAATCGTATCTAATTTAAAAATTATTTTATCTCCATAAAATATAATTGTTTTTTGTAATTCTATCATATCTCTATCTATTTTTAAAGAGTTTTCTGTTTCTTTTAGTTTATTAAAACTATTATTTTCCATTACGGTGAAGGGTATTGCCAATCAGTATCATCATAATAGTATTCGGAATTAGTGAATTCATATCCACTAAAATTAAAGTCTTCATCTGAAATATAATCTTCATCAAAATCATAATCTGGATTAAAAGTTTGACTAATTTCTTCTGTTTGCATTATAAAAGTATTATTTATAAAATTAAAATCTAAGTATATTAAGTTATTAAAATCGTATTCATGTATATTAAATTCATCGGCTAGAGCCCCCGCGAAAGAAATTTGCGTGGCTCTGATACCAATTTCAGAGGTACCAGCGGAAAAATATGAACGATTTAAGATTATTAGTTCAAGTAAGTTATTATCCATGAGATAGGGGATTATATCTAAGTTTAAGAAACTTATGAATTTTATAAACCACATATTATAACAAATATTTAATAAGTATGCAAAATTTAAACACATAGGGATTATTTTTATGTGTAATTTTAAAATTATTAAGGCAGGTATTTATATCTCTGTTTCAAATTAATTATGAGAATTTTCCTTATAAGACCCAAGAGATTCAAATATTTAAAAGTATTTTAAAATTAAAAAGAACAAGGGTCCAACATGCTTCCGTACCTTTTTCCCGTTTTGACCAAGATATCGCCGGGTTACACCAGGAGTCTTGTTACTAGGTTATTCCAGACCAAACCTAAGTAGCCTTAGGTAACTCCTCTCTGGCTCCTTCAGCAATATTCAGCTCAACCAGGTTTCGTTTCCTACTTCCGGTGTATGGTAAAAAGGAACAGTTCGTAGTTGGAGATTTCCTCTTTTTAAAAGAGAAATACTTCTAAATAGGAAGAACACTCAAAGGTATTATAAGGAAAGTGAAAGTTTTTATTTCATGATGGGTATTTTACAATGAAGATGTGAAAGAAAGTACATAAGTAAATACAAACACTCTTATTTTTAATACATGAAAGCTTAAACACTCTTTTTTGAAATTTTATTCCAGGCCCGATGATCTTCTTCTTCCTTCTTTTTCTTCTTATATAGGCCCCTTATCCCTTTAGATAGACTTCACCACTTTGTCATCTATATCTTGTTTCCATGTGATATTCTTTTTCTTGAAATTCTCCATTGTCAGATCATTGAATTTGGTGTTGAGATTCCTCATGGAAACTTGAACTTTGGCTTTTCTTTTCTCTTGCATCCATGTTCCCTATGGGAACTCTAACATTTGGATTTATATGATGCATGCATTCCAACTTTTGTATGTATCTCATGAGAGTTTATCCATTATTTATTAAATTATTAATTTATGAAATCTTATTTTTATAAGATTAATTAAAATCTTAATCTTCAGATGATTTTTGACTCTCTTTAGGAGAATCAATAATCATATTGTCCTTTTTCTTAGAACAAGCCGGACAAACATTGTGTTGATGTTTTCTGGTTAAGCACAGTTTATATTGAGCTTGAGGACTTGATGCTATAACACCAGTATCCAAAAATCTGATTTTATCCTCTATATATTTTTTAGCTGCTGGAGGAGTTCTCCTTGCTGGAGCTATCATAACAGAGGAATGCATCTTACTTCCTCCATAAGTTCTAAATTCTCTTTTAAAAATATTTTCTAAAGTACAAAGAACTATCTTCATACCAAGTGCTCTTCTGTTATGAATATCATTTTCATTAAAACTATGAAAAGTTTTTAATCTTTCTGTCTCTATATTGTAAGAAAGAGATGCATGAACTTTTTCTATTATAATCAGATGATATGCAGGGTAATTATTGTTTTTATAAAAATCAGGCCTTGCAGAAAATAGTTTTAACACCATAACATCACTTGGAGTAATAGTAGAGTTATATAGATAACTTTTATACTCAGGTTTAGAGGGCAAATTGTTTTTTATAAAAGCTTTTACTTGTGTATTATCAGTTCTTAGTAAAAATCTAACTGGTAATAGAAAATAATAAAGCTTTTAACAACTTTTTACAACTGCTAAAAGCTCTTTTTCGTTAATATGATATCTTGTTTCAGTGTCACTAAAAGTGCCTGAACAGTATCTACAAATGCTTTCACCAACTTTTTTATTTTCGGAGTCATAGTCTATTTTTTTAAGTATCCCACTCCAATAATACTCTGAAGCATCTGTTTCTAATATCAAATCATCGTTTTCTTTAGGTAATTGTAATTTTGGTAAGTTCCTACAATATTATTTTATATTTTTCACTTGGTCTTCTAAGCTTTTATCAAAACTAAATATCTTATCTTTCTTTAATAGGTTTTGAAAAGGCTTTCTTATATCTGCGAGATTTTTAATAAAATCTGAAGCATAATTCAATATACCAAGAAAACTTTGTACTTGCTTTTTATCTATTAATTTATTAGGAAAGGATATAATTTTTTCAAGAATATGGCTCTGGTGTTCTATTCCTTTACCATCTATTTTCATACCTAAAAAATCAATATTATCTTTTAGTAAGCTAGTTTTTCGTTTAGATAGGGCTAAACCATGTTTTATACATAAATCTATAAATATATCAAGATGTTTTAAATGATTATTGATATTATCAGATAATATTAAAATGTCATCAATATAAAAAAAAATAAAATCGTAATTTTTGAATATAGTATCCATTTTTCTTTGAAAAATCTGTGGTGCATTTTTTAATCCAAAAGGCATCACAAGCCATTCATACTGACCTTGAGGGGTGGAGAATGCAGTATAACTAATACTATCAGGATGCATTTTTATTTGCCAAAATCCACTTTTACAATCAAACTTAGAAAATATCTTTTTATTTCTAGTCCAGTTTATTAAACTTTCTTTATGAGGTAAGAAATATCCATCAAAAACAGTATTATCATTTAATTTTTTATAGTTTATTACCATTCTAGGTTTTCCCCTTATTATTTCTGCATGTTTTCTTACCAGGAATGCAGGAGAACTATGTGGGCTGTGGCTAGCTCTAATTAATCTCAAATCTAAAAGTTCTTTTAATTGGGTGCTAAATTCTTTTTGGTATTCTGGATTATATCTCATGGGCTTTATTCTTATTTCCTTATCTTTATCTTTCATTTCTAATTTTGCTGTTATATGATTTTTATTCCAAAATTGTAATGGATTATCTGTATAACATTGTTTAAGCTTATGCTTTATATTTTCAATATGGATATCTAAATTTCTTAGATTTACTTGATAGTCTAATGGTTTTTCTGGGTAACATTGTAAAATCGGGATTCCTTTTTCAAGTTTTGGGTTTGGTTTGTAGCCTATATCACCACGCTTGCTGACGCGTTTTGTAAAATTAATTGGAATTTTTCTTCCGTATGCATTTTTTATTCTTTTAACAACTATTAAGTGGTGGCATGGTGTTTTTAATATTAGTTGATATGCTATTATATCAAAAGTAATCTTATTAAATCTTTCTAAAAAATCACTTCCTAATAATACGTCTGATCCTGAATCATAAAAGTAGAATGAAGGACATTTAACTAGATATGATCCTAACAATATTATTGGATTTCTTATTCCTCTTCTTAAAGAGACTATATCCTTAGAAAAACTAATACCATTACAAGGTGTTAAATCCTCATGGTATTCTTCTGGAAAGCATTCTGATTTACAAATACTTAATCCTGAACCACTATCTATGTAAGCTGCGAAATACTCGGCTTTATAATCTTTATAAGTGATTCCTATTGGAATATAAATACTTCTAGAGCTTGTCATTTTGGTATATATATTAGTTTATCATATCGTGTTATTTTTAACCCGTAGGAGGTTATCTGATATGGTTTAACATTTTCTAAAAATGTCAATCCTAACATAATTTCTAATGTGTCGTTTTCATCCTCATTACTTATTAGTAATCTTAATGGAATTTTTTCATCTCCAAATTTTATCATAGTTTCCACAGCTTCATTAATCTCATGTAGTTCACCATTAAAATTAGTATACTGGTGAGGTTCGTCTAATGGATATTTTTGTAAATTCTTACAAAGTTTGAAATTTATATAGTTTCCATTTGCACCTGTATCTATTAAAATGTTTACATGAGAATATTTATTTCCATTAAAGTATTCTCCTTGTATTTTGTAATTTTTTATAGTATCTTCTTTTGCTTTAATTATGTCAGAGAATCTATTAGAATTTGTATCTCTTATTAAATGGTGACTAATTACACTTTTATTAGAAAATGATAATCTAGAAGAAACATTATTAGATAATAATAACGGTTTATCTTGTAAATCAAGACTTAATGGTCTTGAATCTATTTCTTCTATTTTAGGTAAGGTAGGCGTTTGTATCTGACACACATCATTAAATAAAAAGGGAAAATCTATTGTGTCTTTTATACTAAAACAATCGGAATGATGAGTATTCGATATTGAATAAGAGATAGCATATGTAATAGAATATGGCCTGTTTTGTTGTTTAAAGAAATCTTTTCTTTTAAAATCTTGTAATAAACTTAACGTTTTATCAAAATCCTTGTCTTGAATATGATAGGAAATTCTTGGATAAATATTAAATTTAAGTTTTCCATATTGTAAATTTCCTCTTAATATTCCAAGACACGCTTCTTCTCTATTTTGGATTCTATTGTCCATGATTGCTAATTCTATAGGAGTATCTATACCTTCTTTAAATGTGGATTTTATTATTATTTGGATGGCTCCAACGTGAACCCATCCTAAAGTATTTCTTATTTCTGGTCTTACCTTTTGTATTTTTTCTTGAATATCCTTTTTAGATAATAAAGGTATCATAACTTTATTGGATGTTATATTAATATCTAGAGCCCTTTCTTGAATGTTTAATCCATAATATAAATGATGATCTCTAGGTTTTATTCCTAATCTTTGTAAAGTATTCAATTTAAATCCTGAATAGTTTGATAACGAAAAATTTTCATGTTGTATTTGCTTAAGCTTTTTCTTATCTATTAAAATTTCTTGTTTATATTTCTCCTAACTGTTCATTTTGACAATCGATTATGTTATTATTTATTTTACTACTAGAGGCTGTATCCAATCTATTCATCTTCAGATGACGTATATTCTGTTTCAGTTAAAATAAATATACTTTCATCAGAGTCTATTTCTTGAAAATCATTTATTGGTATAAAATCTCCTTCTTCGATCATTTTTCCTATATCCTCGTCTATTTCAAATATTTTAAGATTCTTTTTAAACTTTTTTGGACATTCATTTGCATAATGACCTTTTTCATGACAGAAATAACATTTACATTCCTTAGGACCTCGTTTTCTTTTATAAGTAGGCTTAAACGTCTTCTTATATCTCTTTCTCTTATAGTATTTTGTTTTACGCTTTTTAAAATATCTTTTTCTAAAATGAGTTCTTTTCTTATATTTTCTTTTTATCTTTCCATAATAATATGAACTATCACATCCAATCATTAAAGGCATTTTTGGACTACTACAACATAAAGATATTTTTCTTTTTAATCCCTTGCTTAATTTAGCTAATATAGCATCTCCGCACCATTCACTTAATTTATCTCTAACATGAGTTATTCTTTTTCCTAACGTATCAGCTGTTCCTGGATTATAAGTTTTTATTAATCTTTGTCCCCAAGGGTCAGGTATTTTTGCAAAAAATAATGCTAAATAACTATTCATATCCGGTACTTGATTATATATATGGTAATAATAATCTTGCAATACACAAATATATCTATCTATTTCACATATGTCACATAATTGTAATCTTATTAAGGCTGTTAAGTATTTTTCGATAGCTGCTGGGTCTTTAATATTAATTAGCCTTTAATATTTTTCGATAGCTGTTAAGTATTTTTCGATTATTTTAAAATTTTCGATAGATTATGTGTTTATATTAAAGGCTAATTAATATTAAAGACCCAGCAGCTATCGAAAAATACTTAACAGCCTTAATAAGATTACAATTATGTGACATATGTGAAATAGATAGATATATTTGTGTATTGCAAGATTATTATTACCATATATATAATCAAGTACCGGATATGAATAGTTATTTAGCATTATTTTTTGCAAAAATACCTGACCCTTGGGGACAAAGATTAATAAAAACTTATAATCCAGGAACAGCTGATACGTTAGGAAAAAGAATAACTCATGTTAGAGATAAATTAAGTGAATGGTGCGGAGATGCTATATTAGCTAAATTAAGCAAGGGATTAAAAAGAAAAATATCTTTATGTTGTAGTAGTCCAAAAATGCCTTTAATGATTGGATGTGATAGTTCATATTATTATGGAAAGATAAAAAGAAAATATAAGAAAAGAACTCATTTTAGAAAAAGATATTTTAAAAAGCGTAAAACAAAATACTATAAGAGAAAGAGATATAAGAAGACGTTTAAGCCTACTTATAAAAGAAAACGAGGGTCCTAAGGAATGTAAATGTTATTTCTGTCATGAAAAAGGTCATTATGCAAATGAATGTCCAAAAAAGTTTAAAAAGAATCTTAAAATATTTGAAATAGACGAGGATATAGGAAAAATGATCGAAGAAGGAGATTTTATACCAATAAATGATTTTCAAGAAATAGACTCTGATGAAAGTATATTTATTTTAACTGAAACAGAATATACGTCATCTGAAGATGAATAGATTGGATACAGCCTCTAGTAGTAAAATAAATAATAACATAATCGATTGTCAAAATGAACAGTTAGGAGAAATATAAACAAGAAATTTTAATAGATAAGAAAAAGCTTAAGCAAATACAACATGAAAATTTTTCGTTATCAAACTATTCAGGATTTAAATTGAATACTTTACAAAGATTAGGAATAAAACCTAGAGATCATCATTTATATTATGGATTAAACATTCAAGAAAGGGCTCTAGATATTAATATAACATCCAATAAAGTTATGATACCTTTATTATCTAAAAAGGATATTCAAGAAAAAATACAAAAGGTAAGACCAGAAATAAGAAATACTTTAGGATGGGTTCACGTTGGAGCCATCCAAATAATAATAAAATCCACATTTAAAGAAGGTATAGATACTCCTATAGAATTAGCAATCATGGACAATAGAATCCAAAATAGAGAAGAAGCGTGTCTTGGAATATTAAGAGGAAATTTACAATATGGAAAACTTAAATTTAATATTTATCCAAGAATTTCCTATCATATTCAAGACAAGGATTTTGATAAAACGTTAAGTTTATTACAAGATTTTAAAAGAAAAGATTTCTTTAAACAACAAAACAGGCCATATTCTATTACATATGCTATCTCTTATTCAATATCGAATACTCATCATTCCGATTGTTTTAGTATAAAAGACACAATAGATTTTCCCTTTTTATTTAATGATGTGTGTCAGATACAAACGCCTACCTTACCTAAAATAGAAGAAATAGATTCAAGACCATTAAGTCTTGATTTACAAGATAAACCGTTATTATTATCTAATAATGTTTCTTCTAGATTATCATTTTCTAATAAAAGTGTAATTAGTCACCATTTAATAAGAGATACAAATTCTAATAGATTCTCTGACATAATTAAAGCAAAAGAAGATACTATAAAAAATTACAAAATACAAGGAGAATACTTTAATGGAAATAAATATTCTCATGTAAACATTTTAATAGATACAGGTGCAAATGGAAACTATATAAATTTCAAACTTTGTAAGAATTTACAAAAATATCCATTAGACGAACCTCACCAGTATACTAATTTTAATGGTGAACTACATGAGATTAATGAAGCTGTGGAAACTATGATAAAATTTGGAGATGAAAAAATTCCATTAAGATTACTAATAAGTAATGAGGATGAAAACGACACATTAGAAATTATGTTAGGATTGACATTTTTAGAAAATGTTAAACCATATCAGATAACCTCCTACGGGTTAAAAATAACACGATATGATAAACTAATATATATACCAAAATGACAAGCTCTAGAAGTATTTATATTCCAATAGGAATCACTTATAAAGATTATAAAGCCGAGTATTTCGCAGCTTACATAGATAGTGGTTCAGGATTAAGTATTTGTAAATCAGAATGCTTTCCAGAAGAATACCATGAGGATTTAACACCTTGTAATGGTATTAGTTTTTCTAAGGATATAGTCTCTTTAAGAAGAGGAATAAGAAATCCAATAATATTGTTAGGATCATATCTAGTTAAATGTCCTTCATTCTACTTTTATGATTCAGGATCAGACGTATTATTAGGAAGTGATTTTTTAGAAAGATTTAATAAGATTACTTTTGATATAATAGCATATCAACTAATATTAAAAACACCATGCCACCACTTAATAGTTGTTAAAAGAATAAAAAATGCATACGGAAGAAAAATTCCAATTAATTTTACAAAACGCGTCAGCAAGCGTGGTGATATAGGCTACAAACCAAACCCAAAACTTGAAAAAGGAATCCCGATTTTACAATGTTACCCAGAAAAACCATTAGACTATCAAGTAAATCTAAGAAATTTAGATATCCATATTGAAAATATAAAGCATAAGCTTAAACAATGTTATACAGATAATCCATTACAATTTTGGAATAAAAATCATATAACAGCAAAATTAGAAATGAAAGATAAAGATAAGGAAATAAGAATAAAGCCCATGAGATATAATCCAGAATACCAAAAAGAATTTAGCACCCAATTAAAAGAACTTTTAGATTTGAGATTAATTAGAGCTAGCCACAGCCCACATAGTTCTCCTGCATTCCTGGTAAGAAAACATGCAGAAATAATAAGGGGAAAACCTAGAATGGTAATAAACTATAAAAAATTAAATGATAATACTGTTTTTGATGGATATTTCTTACCTCATAAAGAAAGTTTAATAAACTGGACTAGAAATAAAAAGATATTTTCTAAGTTTGATTGTAAAAGTGGATTTTGGCAAATAAAAATGCATCCTGATAGTATTAGTTATACTGCATTCTCCACCCCTCAAGGTCAGTATGAATGGCTTGTGATGCCTTTTGGATTAAAAAATGCACCACAGATTTTTCAAAGAAAAATGGATACTATATTCAAAAATTACGATTTTATTTTTTTTTATATTGATGACATTTTAATATTATCTGATAATATCAATAATCATTTAAAACATCTTGATATATTTATAGATTTATGTATAAAACATGGTTTAGCCCTATCTAAACGAAAAACTAGCTTACTAAAAGATAATATTGATTTTTTAGGTATGAAAATAGATGGTAAAGGAATAGAACACCAGAGCCATATTCTTGAAAAAATTATATCCTTTCCTAATAAATTAATAGATAAAAAGCAAGTACAAAGTTTTCTTGGTATATTGAATTATGCTTCAGATTTTATTAAAAATCTCGCAGATATAAGAAAGCCTTTTCAAAACCTATTAAAGAAAGATAAGATATTTAGTTTTGATAAAAGCTTAGAAGACCAAGTGAAAAATATAAAATAATATTGTAGGAACTTACCAAAATTACAATTACCTAAAGAAAACGATGATTTGATATTAGAAACAGATGCTTCAGAGTATTATTGGAGTGGGATACTTAAAAAAATAGACTATGACTCCGAAAATAAAAAAGTTGGTGAAAGCATTTGTAGATACTGTTCAGGCACTTTTAGTGACACTGAAACAAGATATCATATTAACGAAAAAGAGCTTTTAGCAGTTGTAAAAAGTTGTCAAAAGCTTTATTATTTTCTATTACCAGTTAGATTTTTACTAAGAACTGATAATACACAAGTAAAAGCTTTTATAAAAAACAATTTGCCCTCTAAACCTGAGTATAAAAGGTTAATTAGATGGCAAACTTTAATATCCGAATATAATTTTGATATAGAAATAATTAAATCTGATAAAAATGTATTAGCAGATTATTTAACCAGAGATGGAAGATCATGAGATAGCCCAAAAAATTGATAAGCATATTGAAGACATGGATAGGCAGGTGGTGTCTATAAAAGAAATAATGAAAGATATGAAAGAGATGCTAAGTTATTTTAGCACTCTCCCTGAACAGGTCTCAGACGTAAAAGATTTGATCACAAGAAATTGTCTTCTTATAGACTCAAAAATAGTCTTTTATGAATATGATAGCATGATATTGAAATCTTTGGTAAAGCACCAAATAAAAGAAAGAGTGGATTTATCTCCTATATATAAGGAGGTGAAAATAGAAAAAAGAGATATCCCGTCATCTTCAAAGGGAGTTCAAACAATAGATCTTACTTCTGATCAAGATGAACCTAAAGAAAAACATTTTAATTTTAAACCACATTCTGGGCAGACTTCAAATTTTGATAATACTTTCCAAAGGATACCAACTCAACAAGATCTTGTTGAGCAACAGTGGTTTAAAATGAGAGATTTATATAACCTTAAAAATACAGATATAAGATATGTTGATTGTACTGGGGTTTACCCCAGAATTAATTACTTACAAGGTAATTCCCCTGAAGAAATAAGATACTGGTATGATTTTGGATCAATAAATTCAATATATCTTACATCACCAAATTTCCCAGAAATTTCCTTTTTACCAAAATGGGTTAGGGACGGAGTAAGGGACAGTTATCTATATAACTCTACTATTACTCCAAGTGATGTTATGGTGTTAAAACTATTTTCTGCAGGGCCTGATTTTTATAAAAACAATAATTACCCTGCATATCATCTGATTATAATAGAAAAAGTTCATGCATCTCTTTCTTACAATATAGAGACAGAAAGATTAAAAACTTTTCATAGTTTTAATGAAAATGATATTCATAACAGAAGAGCACTTGGTATGAAGATAGTTCTTTGTACTTTAGAAAATATTTTTAAAAGAGAATTTAGAACTTATGGAGGAAGTAAGATGCATTCCTCTGTTATGATAGCTCCAGCAAGGAGAACTCCTCCAGCAGCTAAAAAATATATAGAGGATAAAATCAGATTTTTGGATACTGGTGTTATAGCATCAAGTCCTCAAGCTCAATATAAACTGTGCTTAACCAGAAAACATCAACACAATGTTTGTCCGGCTTGTTCTAAGAAAAAGGACAATATGATTATTGATTCTCCTAAAGAGAGTCAAAAATCATCTGAAGATTAAGATTTTAATTAATCTTATAAAAATAAGATTTCATAAATTAATGATTTAATAAATAATGGATAAACTCTCATGAGATACATACAAAAGTTGGAATGCATGCATCATATAAATCCAAATGTTAGAGTTCCCATAGGGAACATGGATGCAAGAGAAAAGAAAAGCCAAAGTTCAAGTTTCCATGAGGAATCTCAACACCAAATTCAATGATCTGACAATGGAGAATTTCAAGAAAAAGAATATCACATGGAAACAAGATATAGATGACAAAGTGGTGAAGTCTATCTAAAGGGATAAGGGGCCTATATAAGAAGAAAAAGAAGGAAGAAGAAGATCATCGGGCCTGGAACAAAATTTCAAAAAAGAGTGTTTAAGCTTTCATGTATTAAAAATAAGAGTGTTTGTATTTACTTATGTACTTTCTTTCACATCTTCATTGTAAAATACCCATCATGAAATAAAAACTTTCACTTTCCTTATAATACCTTTGAGTGTTCTTCCTATTTAGAAGTATTTCTCTTTTAAAAAGAGGAAATCTCCAACTACGAACTGTTCCTTTTTACCATACACCGGAAGTAGGAAACGAAACCTGGTTGAGCTGAATATTGCTGAAGGAGCCAGAGAGGAGTTACCTAAGGCTACTTAGGTTTGGTCTGGAATAACCTAGTAACAAGACTCCTGGTGTAACCCGGCGATATCTTGGTCAAAACGGGAAAAAGGTACGGAAGCATGTTGGACCCTTGTTCTTTTTAATTTTAAAATACTTTTAAATATTTGAATCTCTTGGGTCTTATAAGGAAAATTCTCATAATTAATTTGAAACAGAGATATAAATACCTGCCTTAATAATTTTAAAATTACACTTAAAAATAATCCCTATGTGTTTAAATTTTGCATACTTATTAAATATTTGTTATAATATGTGGTTTATAAAATTCATAAGTTTCTTAAACTTAGATATAATCTTAAATTTCATGGATAATAACTTACTTGAACTAATAATCTTAAATCGTTCATATTTTTCCGCTGGTACCTCTGAAATTGGTATCAGAGCCACACAAATTTCTTTCGCGGGGGCTCTAGCCGATGAATTTAATATACATGAATACGATTTTAATAACTTAATATACTTAGATTTTATATATATATATATATATATATATATATATATATATATAATACTTCATCAAAATCATAATCTGAATTAAAAGTTTGACTAATTTCTTCTGTTTGTATTATAAAAGTATTATTTATAAAATTAAAATCTAAGTATATTAAGTTATTAAAATCGTATTCATGTATATTAAGTTATTAAAATACTTAGACGCTGATGAAAGTATATTTAAGTATACTTTTAAAATAAATATAAACTTTTAAAATCTAAGTATATTAAGTTATTAATATCGTATTCATGTATATTAAATTCATCGGCTAGAGCCCTCGCGAAAGAAATTTGCGTGGCTCTGATACCAATTTCAGAGGTACCAGCGGAAAAATATGAAAGATTTAAGATTATTAGTTCAAGTAAGTTATTATCCATGAAATTTAAGATTATATCTAAGTTTAAGAAACTTATTAATTTTATAAACCACATATTATAACAAATATTTAATAAGTATGCAAAATTTAAACACATAGGGATTATTTTTAAGTGTAATTTAAAATTATTAAGGCAAGTATTTATATCTCTGTTTCAAATTAATTATGAGAATTTTCCTTATAAGACCCAAGAGATTCAAATATTTAAAAGTATTTTAAAATTAAAAAGAACAATGGTCCAACATGCTTCCGTACCTTTTTCCCGTTTTGACCAAGATATCGCCGGGTTACACCAGGAGTCTTTTTACTAGGTTATTCCAGACCAAACCTAAGTAGCCTTAGGTAACTCATCTCTGGCTCCTTCAGCAATATTCAGCTCAACCAGGTTTCGTTTCCTACTTCCGGTGTATGGTAAAAAGGAACAGTTCGTAGTTGGAGATTTCCTCTTTTTAAAAGAGAAATACTTCTAAATAGGAAGAACACTCAAAGGTATTATAAGGAAAGTGAAAGTTTTTATTTCATGATGGGTATTTTACAATGAAGATGTGAAAGAAAGTACATAAGTAAATACAAACACTCTTATTTTTAATACATGAAAGCTTAAACACTCTTTTTTGAAATTTTGTTCCAGGCCCGATGATCTTCTTCTTCCTTCTTTTTCTTCTTATATAGGCCCCTTATCCCTTTAGATAGACTTCACCACTTTGTCATCTATATCTTGTTTCCATGTGATTCTTTTTCTTGAAATTCTCCATTGTCAGATCATTGAATTTGGTGTTGAGATTCCTCATGGAAACTTGAACTTTGGCTTTTCTTTTCTCTTGCATCCATGTTCCCTATGGGAACTCTAACATTTGGATTTATATGATCCATGCATTCCAACTTTTGTACGTATCTCATGAGAGTTTATCCATTATTTATTAAATCATTAATTTATGAAATCTTATTTTTATAAGATTAATTAAAATCTTAATCTTCAGATAATGTTTAACTCTCTTTAGGAGAATCAATAATCATATTGTCCTTTTTCTTAGAACAAGCTGGACAAACATTGTGTTGATGTTTTCTGGTTAAGCACAGTTTATGTTGAGCTTGAGGACTTGATGCTATAACACCAGTATCTAAAAATCTGATTTTATCCTCTATATATTTTTTAGCTGCTAGAGGAGTTCTTCTTGCTGGAGCTATCATAACAGAGGAATGCATCTTACTTCCTCCATAAGTTCTAAATTCTCTTTTAAAAATATTTTCTAAAGTACAAAGAACTATCTTCATACCAAGTGCTCTTCTGTTATGAATATCAGTTTCATTAAAACTTTGAAAAGTTTTTAATCTTTCTGTCTCTATATTGTAAGAAAGAGATGCATGAACCTTTTCTATTATAATCAGATGATATGCAGGGTAATTATTGTTTTTATAAAAATCAGGCCCTGCAAAAAATAGTTTTAACACCATAACATCACTTGGAGTAATAGTAGAGTTATATAGATAACTGTCCCTTACTCCGTCCCTAACCCATTTTGGTAAAAAGGAAATTTCTGGGAAATTTGGTGATGTAAGATATATTGAATTTATTGATCCAAAATCATACCAGTATCTTATTTCTTCAGGGGAATTACCTTGTAAGTAATTAATTCTGGGGTAAACCCCAGTACAATCAACATATCTTATATCTGTATTTTTAAGGTTATATAAATCTCTCATTTTAAACCACTGTTGCTCAACAAGATCTTGTTGAGTTGGTATCCTTTGGAAAGTATTATCAAAATTTGAAGTCTGCCCAGAATGTGGTTTAAAATTAAAATGTTTTTCTTTAGGTTCATCTTGATCAGAAGTAAGATCTATTGTTTGAACTCCCTTTGAAGATGACGGGATATCTCTTTTTTCTATTTTCACCTCCTTATATATAGGAGATAAATCCACTCTTTCTTTTATTTGGTGCTTTACCAAAGATTTCAATATCATGTTATCATATTCATAAAAGACTATTTTTGAGTCTATAAGAAGACAATTTCTTGTGATCATATCTTTTAGGTCTGAGACCTGTTCAGGGAGAGTGCTAAAATAACTTAGCATCTCTTTCATATCTTTCATTATTTCTTTTATAGACACCACCTGCCTATCCATGTCTTCAATATGTTTATCCATTTTTTGGGCTATCTCATGATCTTCCATCTCTGGTTAAAAAATCTGCTAATACATTTTTATCAGATTTAATTATTTCTATATCAAAATTATATTCGGATAGTAAAGTTTGCCATCTAATTAACCTTTTATACTCAGGTTTAGAGGGCAAAGTGTTTTTTATAAAAGCTTTTACTTGTGTATTATCATTTCTTAGTAAAAATCTAACTGGTAATAGAAAATAATAAAGCTTTTGACAACTTTTTACAACTGTTAAAAGCTCTTTTTCGTTAATATGATATCTTGTTTCAGTGTCACTAAAAGTGCCTGAACAGTATCTACAAATGCTTTCACCAACTTTTTTATTTTCGGAGTCATAGTCCATTTTTTTAAGTATCTCACTCCAATAATATTCTGAAGCATCTGTTTCTAATATCAAATCATCGTTTTCTTTAGGTAATTGTAATTTTGGTAAGTTCCTACAATATTCTTTTATATTTTTCAGTTGGTCTTCTAAGCTTTTATCAAAACTAAATATCTTATCTTTCTTTAATAGGTTTTGAAAAGGCTTTCTTATATCTGCGAGATTTTTAATAAAATCTGAAGCATAATTCAGTATACCAAGAAAACTTTGTACTTGCTTTTTATCTATTAATTTATTAGGAAATGATATAATTTTTTCAAGAATATGGCTCCGGAGTTCTATTCCTTTACCATCTATTTTCATTCCTAAAAAATCAATATTATCTTTTAGTAAGCTAGTTTTTCGTTTAGATAGGGCTAAACCATGTTTTATACATAAATCTATAAATATATCAAGATGTTTTAAATGATTATTGATATTATCAGATAATATTAAAATGTCATCAATATAAACAAAAATAAAATCGTAATTTTTGAATATAGTATCCATTTTTCTTTGAAAAATATGTGGTGCATTTTTTAATCCAAAAGGCATCACTGCATTTTTATTTGTCAAAATCCACTTTTACAATCAAACTTAGAAAATATCTTTTTATTTCTAGTCCAGTTTATTAAACTTTCTTTATGAGGTAAGAAATATCCATCAAAAACAGTATTATCATTTAATTTTTTATAGTTTATTACCATTCTAGGTTTTCCCATTATTATTTCTGCATATTTTCTTACCAGTAATGCAGGAGAACTATGTGGGCTGTGGCCAGCTCTAATTAATCTCAAATCTAAAAGTTCTTTTAATTGGGTGCTAAATTCTTTTTGGTCTTCTGGATTATATCTCATGGGCTTTATTCTTATTTCCTTATCTTTATCTTTCATTTCTAATTTTGCTGTTATATGATTTTTATTCCAAAATTGTAATGGATTATCTTTATAACATTGTTTAAGCTTATGCTTTATATTTTCAATATGGATATCTAAATTTCTTAGATTTACTTGATAGTCTAATGGTTTTTCTGGGTAACATTGTAAAATCGGGATTCCTTTTTCAAGTTTTGGGTTTGTTTTGTAGCCTATATCACCACGCTTGCTGACGCGTTTTGTAAAATTAATTGGAAATTTTCTTCCGTATGCATTTTTTATTCTTTTGAAAACTATTTGATATAATTTGTACAAATTTTCAAAAGTATTTTTATATTTTTATATGCAAACAATAACAATTGTTCTATGCTACATACGTCTAATAAGAGTTTTTAATCATGAAAGCATATGTTCGCAAAATGTGTATCATCATTTTTTTTATTTTATTTGTTCAAAAAAATGTCATATTTATATTTAGTAGTTTTTTATATAAAAAACGCGCATTTGTATTATTCTAGAACTAATTTTGTTGCTTAGCTAAAATAATGTGTATCAATTACAAATTACAGTGAGATTATAACTTTTTTAAAGAAACTTGAAAATTAATATCAAGAAACTAATGGTTAATAAATAATGGTTTATAAAAACTATAGTGTTTCATATTAATTAATGATTAATAATAAATGTAGTGTTAGAATCATCAAACAAAAGCTAACCAAACTCTACTATAAATAGCCGTTCAAAAAACTCTACTATAAATAATTTATACTTTTTAAAGAATATAAATAATAAATAATTTATACTTTTTAAAGAATATAAATAATAATTCGTGGGTTAGGGAGTTCTAGCAAAGCCGATTGGATTCGAGGTCTTCGAGTCCATCACGAGGTTAGTTTTATTGTCTTACAAGAGTCGCAATTTGTTTCCTTGGATTCTGTGGATGTGGGACGGTTTTGGGGTTATGGTGAGTATTCTTTTGATTGGGTTCCTTCATCTGGAAGGTCGGGTGGGTTATTATCGATCTGGGATTCTCAAGTCTTTCGTATGGAAAGGGTGGTCAAGAATAATAATTGGCTTCTAGTTTCGGGCACTGTGAAAGGAAAGAGTAGCTCGTATCATATTCTCAATGTTTATTATCCTCAAAATCTAGTTACTAAACGAGCTCTTTGGGGGGAAATTCGTGATTTGATCGAGGAGGGTAATGGGAGGTGGATTGTGGCAGGAGATTTTAACTCGGTTCGGTGTGCTGAGGATAGGCGGAATTCTTTGTTTAATGTGGGTGAGGCCAATGAGTTTAACGACTTCATTGATGATTCGAATCTTCACGAGTACTCCTTGAAAGGGAGGCGTTTTACTTTTGTCGCAGGAAATAAATTAAGCCGTATTGACAGAATCTTCGTTAATTGGGATTTCTTTATGGAATGGCCGTGTGCGGAGTATATTGCTCTCGAAAGGAATAAGCCGGATCATAGTCCGTTGGTTTTGAAAATTGGTTCTTCCAAGAACTATGGCCCCAAACCGTTTAGGTTTTTCAATTCATGGCTTGGTAGAGAGGATTTTGGGACGTTGGTTAAGAAGACGCTTGTTGATGGCTCGTTTCATGGTTCTCCGGACGCGAGATTGCTGTATAAATTTAAAGCTTTGCGTGCTGCTATCACTAGATGGGCGATCGATTGTAAAGCCAAAGAAAAGGAGGAAAGGGTTTTATTGGAGCAAGAGTTGCGTGACTTGGACCAAACCTTGGAGGTCCGGGATTTGTTGGAAGAAGAGACATGGTCTTTAAGCGAAATTAAAAGACGGCTAGGCGAGTTGGATAATCATTATTACCGGGATTTGAAGCAAAAGGCTCGGTGTAATTGGGCGATTCATGGAGACGAAAATTCTCAATTTTTTCACGGTTTTATTAATAAACGTAAAGCTTCAAATTATTTTCCGGGTTTGGAAGTGAATGGGGCGTGGGAAACAAACCCGGTTCTCATTAAAAAGGAAGTTTTGCGATTCTTTGCTGGTAAGTTTAAAGAATCTATTACACATCGGCCTCGGTTGATTGGATATGGGTTTTCGGTCTTGTCTTCGGTGGAGGCGGATTTTTTGATCAGTGATTTTTCCGTGCATGAGATCAAGAAGGCGGTTTTTGATTGCGGTGGTGACAAAGCTCCTGGGCCGGATGGTTTTAATTTTAGGTTCATTCGGTTTTATTGGGAGTTGTTCGAGAAGGATTTTGTGGATATTCTTGATCATTTTCATAAGGTTAAAAGTTTTTGCTCGGGGGTTGGTTCGTCTTTTATCACCTTAATTCCTAAGGTAAACAATCCGTCTTCTTTGGGGGATTTTAGACCGATAAGTCTCATTGGTTGTATTTTAAAGACTGTGTCGAAGGTGTTAGTGAATCGACTCAAAACGGTTATGAATAAGATTGTCTCAGAACATCAGTCGGCTTTCTTATCCGGGAGATATATTCTTGATGGCCCTTTGGTGGCTAATGAGGTTATTGCTTGGGCTAAGAAGAGGGAAAGAAGAATTTTTATGTTCAAGATTGACTTCGATAAAGCCTTTGATAATGTGAATTGGGAGTTCTTGTTGTCGGTTCTTTCTCAGATGGGTTTTCCTTCGGTTTGGTGCGATTGGATTAGTGGTATCTTGTTGGCGAGCAGATCGTCTGTTCTTGTTAATGGATCTCCTACATTCGAATTTGGATGTCATAAAGGCATTCGTCAAGGTGACCCGCTATCGCCTTTTCTTTTTATTATTCTGATGGAGGCTTTTTCAGGTATGTTGAAACAAGCCTGTGATATAGGTGCGTTTCATGGTATTACTCTTCCTAATGAAGGTCCTACTTTATCCCATCTTTTTTATGCGGATGATGCTATGATTATGGGAGAGTGGTCTTCTTTTAATTTTGATAACTTGAAACGTATTCTTCGCATATTTTACTTGTGTTCGGGGCTAAAGATTAATCTCCATAAATCAGTGTTATTTGGAGTAGGTGTAGAAGATGGTGAGATCGATATCCAAGCCGGTTTCATGGGTTGTAAGCCGGGTAGAATCCCGTTTTCTTATCTAGGGATTATGGTTGGCGCTAACATGAATAGGGTGGTTAATTGGGAACCGGTTGTGTCCAAGTTCAAGAAGAGGCTATCTAAATGGAAAGTTAATTCGTTATCTATGGCTGGTCGGTTAACCCTTATTAAATCGGTGCTGGATAGTCTTCCCACTTATTATTTTTCGCTTTTTAAGGCACCCAAGAAGGTTACCAATGATTTAGAAGCTTTGATGAGAAGGTTCTTATGGGGTGGTTCGGATGAAGTGAGGAAGATGTCATGGGTGGCTTGGGAGGTAGTCACCAAACCTATAAAAGAAGGGGGTTTAGGTATAGCTCGTTTAGAGGTTAATAATCAAGCGCTGATTACTAAATGGCTTGGGAGATTTCTAAATGATCAGCACGCGATGTGGAGAAGAGTAGTGTTGTCTATTCACGGGTCCTCGCGCTGTTGGGGGCTTGCTCCGGTTAATAATGGAGTTCCCGGGGTTTGGAAGAATTGTGTTATGTTCTGGAACAAATTTAAGGTTGATGGTGTGGGTTTTAATAGAGTGATCCGGGCCACAGTTGGGAATGGTCGCCAAGTTCGGTTTTGGACGGATTTGTGGTTGGGTTCGGCGCCGGTTATGGACAAGTATCCGTCCTTATATGCGGTAGAAAAACATAAAAATGTCTTGTTAGCTGATCGGTTGGTGGTCACTGGATCTTCTAGTCGCATTGTGTGGGATTGGCTTAGAGCTCCTTGCTCCCAACAGGAGGTGTTCGAGAAGCAGGAGTTGGAAGATCTCCTTCAAGAGGTGGTGATGGTTGACCGTGAAGATTCATGGTCTTGGGCGGTTGGTAGCTGCAAAGAGTTCGAGGTTTCGGCGATTAAAAGATGGATGGTGCGGTCCGTTGAGGATGCTGGGAGTTCCAGTTTCCAATGGAGCAATTGGGTCCCGAAAAAATGTAATATTTTTATGTGGAGGGCCGTTCTGGATAGCCTTCCAACCAAGCAGGCTTTAGCTAGACGTCATTTGTATTGTGATGATCATAGTTGCGCTTTATGTGAAAGTAATGAGGAATCGCTCGAGCACTTGTTAACCGGGTGTTTCATTTCTATGGCCGTTTGGAATGCGATTGGTTCATGGTGCAACATCCCTAGATCTTTTGTTTTTCATGTCAATGATGTAACACCCCGACCAAAGGCGGATTATACATCGGGGCGCCACATATTGCTTCATTACTCGCGACACTATTGGTGTCAATATTTATTAATACACATTTTATCGCGCACGCGCAGCGGGGAAAATAAAGAACATAAATCAAACATAAATCAATATATTATAAATTATAACATTCAAACAACATTAACTTGTCTTGATACATTTTAATTCTAGGTCCAAAAGTAAAAACGTCCTACGTGTCCACAAGCTCCAAAATAGCTACTGCAAACCTGAACATGTGTTAAAATAAACGTCAAACACTTGCGTGTTGGTGAGAAATCAAGTTTAATAGATAATCATAGATAATCACAGTAAATCTGCGCGCAACACGTGTATGTCTAGAGTTTAACAAGGGTGTAATCAGATTGTGATCAAGCCTAAGATAGTTCATAGATCATAGTTCAATCCATGCTCCCAATTGAGCATAAAAACGAGAAAACATCTGTGCAAGTGTAAACAAAGAAAACCGTAAACGATAGGTCTCCCGTGTTCAACTAATGGTACCAACGGAACTGCGGAATAGGCCGAACAAAGCGGTTAATGATACACACATACAAATAAACAGCCAAGTAAACGTCCTCAACACATGGGATACTGCGCGACTAAATTTCATAAACAAGTTTAAGACTCAAGTTTTGTATGAACACATGAACATCCCAAAGCATCTAAAATAAAAAGGGATTAGATACGAGATAACTCACATGATAAACGATGCGGTGATAGATAAAGCAAGAACCAACTTTAAACAAGCACAAGTTAACCTATAAATAAGATTATTGTTTTAATGATTTGTTTTAAGTCTTGATTATAAGTTAGCATAATTAATAAGTAAATTATAATATATATTACCGGAAAAGCAGGAAGAACAAGGAGGAAGACGGAGGCAGAGAGGAAGACGGCAGAGAGAGCAAGGAGCAAGAGAACAGGGGAGATTAAGTGTTTTGTGTGTGATGTGTTATGAAATATTATTATTATTTATAGAAAAACCCTAGGAGACATAATCCCTAGAAAAGGGGAAAAGATCTCAAAAAGCCAAAGATTCCAAAAGCAAAAGATATCGAAAGATATGGCAGCTGCAGGGGGCAAGATAAAGCTGACAGGGAACAGTAACAGGCATGGGCGGATCAGATAAAGGTACTGGTCAAGCATGGCAAAAGCAGATCTCAAAAGATAATGTCAGTCACTTTTTCTACCAACCAATGGGGGTTGGTACGCATGCTGCGCCGAAAGTAACTATTCAGACATTAGATAGGTTAGGTCAACAGCACAGAAGATAAGACAACACAAAAGCATACAGGCTGGAATAAACAGAAGATACAAGGGTTAAGCGCGGGAAGGCTGAGTGCGCGAGCGCGAAGGCTGGCACAACATTCCTTAGCGCACTGCGGGAAGAATCACAAATCCTTAGCGTGCTGCGTGAAGAACAAGAATTCTAAGCGCATCGCGGGAAGAACATACATTCTTAGCGCATTGCGGGAAGAACATGCATTCTTAGCGCGCTGCGAGAAGAGTTCTCTTCACGCATCGCAGGAACAAGATGTCTTCACGCAGGCTTCCATGTAAGGAGTCTGGCGCGTGGAGCTGCAGACATCCTCAGGCGGGAAGAACCAAAGGACAAGCAAAGAGGAGGGAAACAAGGCGTAAGGGCGGGACGGCGACAAGAGGGAAAAGAAGGCGGAAAGAGAGAAGGAAGAGGGACGGGACGGCGGAAAGAAAGAGAGAGAAAGAGGCGGGAAGGAAAATATATTAAAAGTAAAATATAAGTATAAATATTAAATAATAAAAGAGAGATCGGGTCAGAGAAACGGGTACCTGGGTCGGGTCGGATCGGGGCAGATGTCACAGTCTCCCCTACTTTAAGAAATTTCGTCCCGAAATTTATCTCGAAGTAGGTTGCGCAGAGAACAGGTGCGGGTACTTGATCTTCATTTGATCTTCCCTTTCCCATGTAAACTCGGCTCCGCGCTTGGACTCCCAGCGAACTTTCACGATAGGGATACGACTGCGCTTGGTTTGCTTAACCTCGCGATCCATAATCTCAACAGGCTTCTCAATGAAATGCATGGATTCATCAACTTGAACTTCATCAAGTGGAATGTGAAGGTTCTCGTCAGCTAAACACTTCTTGAGATTGGAAACATGGAACGTTGGATGCACATTACTGAGCGCGAGCGGCAGGTCAAGTCTGTAGGCAACTTTTCCCACACGCGCGAGAATCTTGAATGGACCAACATAACGAGGAGCAAGCTTACCCTTCTTCCCAAAGCGGACAACACCTTTCCAAGGCGACACTTTGAGGAGAACAAGATCACCAACTTGAAATTCGAGAGGCTTTCGCCTACGATCTGCGTAACTCTTCTGTCGGCTTCTGGCAGTCAGCAAATGATCACGGATCTTGGCGATTTTATCGGTTGTCTCTTGAACAAGTTCGGGTCCTGTGATTTGAGTTTCACCCACTTCGCTCCAACAGATCGGGGAGCGGCACTTACGACCGTAAAGTGCTTCAAATGGGGCCATACCGATACTGGAATGATAGCTGTTATTATAAGAGAACTCAATCAAAGGCAGGTGTGAATCCCAATTACCTCCAAAATCAAGAACACAAGATCGGAGCATATCCTCAAGAGTTTGAATAGTTCGCTCAGACTGACCGTCAGTCTGAGGATGATATGCCGTACTCATGTCCAAGCGAGTTCCTAGCGCAAATTGGAGAGATTTCCAAAAGCGAGATATAAAACGGCCATCGCGATCGGATATGATGCTCAAAGGAGTACCATGGCGGCAGACAATTTCCTTGACATAAAGCTGCGCGAGATGCTCAACACGGTAGTTTTCACGAATGGGCAGAAAGTGAGCAGACTTAGTCAATCGATCCACTATTACCCAAATGCTATCATGTTTGCTTGCTGTCAAAGGTAACTTGGTAATAAAGTCCATCGCTACACATTCCCATTTCCACGTAGGAATTTCTGGTTGTTCGAGCAAACCAGATGGGCGTTGGTGTTCAGCTTTCACTTTAGAACAAGTCAGGCATTTAGCTACGAACACAGCAATATCCTTCTTCATACCGGGCCACCAATAAGTTATGCGCAAATCCTTGTACATCTTATCAGCGCCAGGATGAATAGAATACCGAGATTTGTGCGCTTCACAAAGGATATCAGCGCGAAGATTCTCATCAAAGGGAATCCAGATGCGATTGAGATAGCAGAGAATTCCACTCAGATTAGGGACAAAGAGTGCTTCCGCGCCACACGCTAACTCGGCGCGAAGGTTACCATTACTGATGGATGCGCGCTGCGCGTCACGAATACGCGATTCAAGGTTGCTTTGAATCGGCGCGAAGTGAAGCTGGGTGCGCGGCAAGATACAGTTAAGTTGGCAGGGTTTTCGGCTGAGCGCATCGGCTACCACATTAGCCTTACCAGGATGATACCGGATCTCACAATCGTAATCGCTGATGAGTTCGTTCCATCGGCGTTGCCTCATGTTAAGTTCCTTTTGATCAAAGATATGCTGAAGGCTTTTATGGTCAGTGTAGAGGATACACTTAGTACCATAAAGGTAGTGTCTCCAGATCTTCAAGGCAAAAACAACTGCACCAAGCTCGAGGTCGTGAGTTGTATAATTCTTTTCATGAACCTTGAGTTGCCTTGATGCGTAAGCGATAACCTTGCCTCGTTGCATAAGAACACAACCGAGACCTTGGTTGGATGCATCGCAATACACGACAAAATCATCATTACCCTCAGGTAGCGCAAGAACAGGAGCTTCACACAACAAACGCTTGAGCGTCAGAAAGGCTTCTTCTTGCTTCGAGCCCCAAATATACGGTTTACCTTTGTGCGTTAGAGCTGTTAAAGGCAAAGCGATCTTTGAGAAGTTCGAAATGAAACGCCGGTAATAACCAGCTAAGCCCAGAAAGGAACGGATCTCAGAAGGAGAGGATGGCGTAATCCAGTTCTTGATTGCTTCAATCTTGGATGGGTCGACATGAATACCCATCTTGTTTACAACATGACCAAGAAACTGTACTTCATCAGACCAAAATTCACACTTGGAAAGCTTAGCATAGAGTTGCTCGGCTCTAGGCTTTTGCAATACCAATCGGAGATGTTGCTCATGCTCGGCCTTGGTCTTAGAATACACCAGAACATCATCGATAAACACGATCACGAATTTATCCAAGAAAGGCCTACACACCCGATTCATAAGATCCATGAAAACGGCGGGTGCGTTGGTTAGACCGAATGACATGACCAAGAATTCAAAATGGCCATAACGAGTTCGAAAAGCAGTCTTCGGAACATCTTCATCGCGGATGCGCAACTGATGATAACCAGAATGGAGATCGATCTTCGAGAAACAAGAGGCACCTTGGAGTTGATCAAAAAGGTCGTCAATACGCGGTAAGGGATACCGGTTTTTAATGGTGAGTTTGTTCAACTCGCGGTAATCAATACACATGCGAAACGATCCATCTTTCTTTTTAACGAACAACACCGGAGCACCCCAGGGCGAAGAGCTAGGGCGAATGAATCCTTTAGCAGTCAACTCTTGAAGTTGGCTGGCCAATTCTTGCATCTCAGCGGGTGCAAGACGGTAAGGAGATTTAGCAACGGGGGAAGCACCAGGGACAAGATCAACACGAAACTCGACTTCACGAGCGGGAGGGATACCAGGAAGATCATCAGGAAAAACTTCAGGAAAATCACGCACAACAGGGATATCGCGAAGCTTCTTTCCTTCATCGGGTTTAACCACATGGGCTAGAAATGCAATACACTTCTTCCGCATGAGTCTTTGGGCTTCGGCGCAAGACATAAGTTTAAGACCACTGGAGGGTTTTTCGCCGTAAATATGAAGATCACCATTTTCTCGAGGAATGCGAATCATCTTCTTGGCGCAAATAACTTCGGCGCGATTCTTCGAGAGCCAGTCCATACCAATGATAACATCAAAGCTTCCAAGAGGCATAGGGATGAGGTCGATCAGAAAATCGTTTTCGTTAAGGTTAAGCGTGCAATCTTTAATTACCGAGTTTATTAAAACAGTTTCGCCATTAGCCAATTCAACTGAAAAATCTTCTTTTAAGTTATCGCGCGGTCGCGCAAGCTTCCGCTCAAAGGCGCGAGAGATAAAACTTCTATCGGCGCCAGTATCAAAAAGCATAGATGCATAGAATCCGTTAAGCAAAAATGTACCATTAACTACGTCGTTATTCGCTTGCGCTTGGTGCGCGGTTATGTTAAAAGCTCGGCCACGCGTCACTTGGTTCGAAATTTGGTTCACCGGATTCGCTTGAGTAATCTGAACTTGTAGCCTTGGGCACGCGTTCCGGAAATGACTTGGATCACCGCAGTTAAAGCACGATCTGGGTCGTGGGTTTTGGTAAGTTGGCTGTGGGTTCTGCGGGTAGGCTGGTGGTGTTGGCGCAATCGGATTGGAGGGAGGGGTTCTACAGTACTCAACGGAGTGACCTACGCGGCCACATCGGTTACATTGTCGACACGGGACTTGAGGTGGGTGATGAAGTCTACAGGTTGGGCAAAAGGGTTGGTTTCCTGTGTAAGGTTTCTTAGTTGGCGGGGCAGGAAGTGCTGGATTGGTTAAGGCATAGTTGTGGACTACAGGAGGTGCTGGGTAGGTTGACAGTGGGTTAGGCGCGTAAACTGGTTGATAAATTGGTTGCTGGACAATGGGCGGGTTGGTAAGCGCATAGGCTTGTCTGCGCCTACGTTTCTGGTTATGGTTTGAGGGTTCTGGTTTGGTTTCTGTTGGTTCAGGGACAGTCTTGGTGGGTTTGGTTTTCTCAGTTCCCCGCAGGAACAGGGTTCCTGCTCTGACATGGTTGTCGCTGAGCACAGCGGCCAATTCGATGGCGTCAGAGAGGGTAACTGGGTTTCTGGCCCATACAGAATCTTGAATTTCCATGGGGAGACCCCCAAGGAATTTCTCGATGGCTCGGCGGGAAGGGGTAACAAGGTGAGGGACCAGTAAGCTTAGCTCGTGGAAGCGCGTCGCGTACTCGCGCGCTTCACCGCTGTATTGCTTCAAGTTCCAGAATTCTTCCTCCAGGCGCTTAACTTCGTTGGGAGGGCAGAATTCTCGCGTAAGAATTTCCTTGAATTCCTCCCATGTCATGCTAGAAGCAGCCTCTGCGCCACGCGCATGAGCTACTCCATTCCACCATGTAAGCGCTCTGGATTCCAGGACACTGGAAGCATATAGGGTTCGTCTTTCTGAGGGGCATTGGGTATGGAGGAAAGTGTTTTCAATCTTTTCGAGCCATTGGAGCATCACGGTGGCTCCTTCAAGACCTGTGAACTTCGGAGGGTTACCCGCATTAAAGGACTTAATGTTATAACTGGTGGTGTTGGTATTGTTTTGGCTCAAAGCTTGGGCTATTGCGGCGGCCATTTCCTGGGAACGTTGCTGTCTACGCATGCGCGAGGCTTCTCTTCTCTGAAATCGGCGAGATAGCGGAGGCATTCTATAAAAGTTTTAATTTTAGTTAATATCTTGGTTTTTATCGCAAAGTTTAACTTTATAAAGCTTGGTTTCGCAGAGTTAGATACTATCAAAAGTTAAAGTAAAATAAATGATCCTAAATGCAGACTTAATAAAGGTAACAAATTCGAATCAAGAATCGACAATTCATGTATCGCCATGACTTTCCGAATTCCCAATTTAAAATATACGGGCAAACGAGTATTGGAGATTGACGATTCATGTATCACCATGACTTTTCAATCTTCAATATAAAACATACAAGAAAATGAGTATTGGAGGTTGACAATTCATGTATCACCATGACTTTTCAAGTCTCCAACCTCAGAACATAATCGTAAATGGAAATTGAAAATCAACTATTCATGTATCACCATGACTTTTCGGATTTTCAATCCCAACAAACGAATATGTAAGTAAAATCAATAAAAATCGAAATTCACAAAAATCGAAATATCGCGGAATAAAATCATATACTGCGCAAGCGCGAGCATATTCATAAATAACGAGTAATTAACAATAAGCGCGCAAACATGAGATTTCTCTCATGCGCGAGAAGGGACTCTTAGGTATTCTAGGCCGTTACGTCTAACCACCTATCCTAAAGTCAACGAGCTCTGATACCAATCTGTAACACCCCGACCAAAGGCGGATTATACATCGGGGCGCCACATATTGCTTCATTACTCGCGACACTATTGGTGTCAATATTTATTAATACACATTTTATCGCGCACGCGCAGCGGGGAAAATAAAGAACATAAATCAAACATAAATCAATATATTATAAATTATAACATTCAAACAACATTAACTTGTCTTGATACATTTTAATTCTAGGTCCAAAAGTAAAAACGTCCTACGTGTCCACAAGCTCCAAAACAGCTACTGCAAACCTGAACATGTGTTAAAATAAACGTCAAACACTTGCGTGTTGGTGAGAAATCAAGTTTAATAGATAATCATAGATAATCACAGTAAATCTGCGCGCAACACGTGTATGTCTAGAGTTTAACAAGGGTGTAATCAGATTGTGATCAAGCCTAAGATAGTTCATAGATCATAGTTCAATCCATGCTCCCAATTGAGCATAAAAACGAGAAAACATCTGTGCAAGTGTAAACAAAGAAAACCGTAAACGATAGGTCTCCCGTGTTCAACTAATGGTACCAACGGAACTGCGGAATAGGCCGAACAAAGCGGTTAATGATACACACATACAAATAAACAGCCAAGTAAACGTCCTCAACACATGGGATACTGCGCGACTAAAGTTCATAAACAAGTTTAAGACTCAAGTTTTGTATGAACACATGAACATCCCAAAGCATCTAAAATAAAAAGGGATTAGATACGAGATAACTCACATGATAAACGATGCGGTGATAGATAAAGCAAGAACCAACTTTAAACAAGCACAAGTTAACCTATAAATAAGATTATTGTTTTAATGATTTGTTTTAAGTCTTGATTATAAGTTAGCATAATTAATAAGTAAATTATAATATATATTACCGGAAAAGCAGGAAGAACAAGGAGGAAGACGGAGGCAGAGAGGAAGACGGCAGAGAGAGCAAGGAGCAAGAGAACAGGGGAGATTAAGTGTTTTGTGTGTGATGTGTTATGAAATATTATTATTATTTATAGAAAAACCCTAGGAGACATAATCCCTAGAAAAGGGGAAAAGATCTCAAAAAGCCAAAGATTCCAAAAGCAAAAGATATCGAAAGATATGGCAGCTGCAGGGGGCAAGATAAAGCTGACAGGGAACAGTAACAGGCATGGGCGGATCAGATAAAGGTACTGGTCAAGCATGGCAAAAGCAGATCTCAAAAGATAATGTCAGTCACTTTTTCTACCAACCAATGGGGGTTGGTACGCATGCTGCGCCGAAAGTAACTATTCAGACATTAGATAGGTTAGGTCAACAGCACAGAAGATAAGACAACACAAAAGCATACAGGCTGGAATAAACAGAAGATACAAGGGTTAAGCGCGGGAAGGCTGAGTGCGCGAGCGCGAAGGCTGGCACAACATTCCTTAGCGCACTGCGGGAAGAATCACAAATCCTTAGCGTGCTGCGTGAAGAACAAGAATTCTAAGCGCATCGCGGGAAGAACATACATTCTTAGCGCATTGCGGGAAGAACATGCATTCTTAGCGCGCTGCGAGAAGAGTTCTCTTCACGCATCGCAGGAACAAGATGTCTTCACGCAGGCTTCCATGTAAGGAGTCTGGCGCGTGGAGCTGCAGACATCCTTAGGCGGGAAGAACCAAAGGACAAGCAAAGAGGAGGGAAACAAGGCGTAAGGGCGGGACGGCGACAAGAGGGAAAAGAAGGCGGAAAGAGAGAAGGAAGAGGGACGGGACGGCGGAAAGAAAGAGAGAGAAAGAGGCGGGAAGGAAAATATATTAAAAGTAAAATATAAGTATAAATATTAAATAATAAAAGAGAGATCGGGTCAGAGAAACGGGTACCTGGGTCGGGTCGGATCGGGGCAGATGTCACAAATGATTTGGTGGAAGTGCATAAGGTTTGTGGTGCGACGGGGAATAAAAGATTGATTATTCATGGAATTGTCATCATTACTTGTTGGAGGATTTGGCGGGCTAGGAATGAAAAGATTTTTTCGGGCAAGAACACTAAGGTGGCAGAAATGGTTGCGGATATAAAATCTTTGGGTTTTCTTTGGTACAAAAATAGATCTAAGATAGGGGTAGTGGATTGGAAAAGTTGGTGTTCATTTGATGTAACGTGATCGTTGGTTTTGGTTTTTGGATTTCAGCGTCTTTCTCCGTCTTGGTGATAGTCGTTGGTTGTGTCTGTTTTTAATGAAAGTCAATTTTCAAAAAAAAAAAAAATAATTTATACTAAGAAACTAAAAAAATATTAAGTTTATTGAATATGTGTGGCTGCCAAAGTGTTTTCAAGTGTGAGACACGTAAACTAGTTAAAAGGAGAAATCGGATTAAACTAGGTTATGCCCTTATGTGAATAGGCATTTAGTACCATTTAAATGAATTAGTACTTGTTCCTGTTTAATTTTCTTTGTTGGACTTTTAATAAAGTCTTGTATCTCGTTGGAAACTTCAAGAAATATTAGAAAACCCAAGAAATAAAAACATTAACTAATTTAGGAATATAATATTGGTTATATGAACAATCTGACACAAGTACCTGAAAAAAAGACAGGTGATACATACAATGATTGAAAGTCATTAAAAAGGAAGAATAAATTTACCTAAATAACCTTGAAGACAAATGAAAAAGTTGGTGGAGTATGATAACGTGGACAGTTATGGACCTTTGGTTGGGTTTTCATAGTTTTTATAACTAAATGGGGTTTTCAATTTAAACATCCCCTATATATATATATATATATAGGGTTAGGTTAGAATAAAAACCCACTTGAGTTGTGAAAACTTTATAAACTCATTCTCAACCACATGTTTTTAATTAAAGATTAAATCTTGTGGTCCACAATTAAAGTTAATAAAAAATATAAAAGTTTATTTACATTTTCTCTCTCCTGAAAACATATATAATAATTACTAAAAAAATGTAAAAAATAGCAAAACATTTTTTTTTATGTTTTCGATGTTTTGTATGAAATGTAACAACATATATTACATGTAACAAAAAAAAACGATGGTACATAGGATTTTCATGGGTTTTCTCAACTTAAGGGGGTTTCAAACTATACTTCTCATATATATATATATATATATATATATATATATATATATATATATATATATAACTGTTCATCAACCATAATTGATGGACTCGCCAAAAAAAATCCGGTCACTCCAAATTACATCTTGTCTTTTATTCTTACGTTCTTTATTTTTCGGTTTTTACTATATATAATCGATAAAATAGACATCGAATCGGTCAGCTATAGGGATAGAAAAAACCATACAATTTGGACCAAAACCAGAGGGGCTGCTACCCCCTGCCCCTATTAAGCTCCGCCCGTGACGGTGGCGACGAATTTGGAAACCAAATATCTTCTCCGTCATTCATCTGAACCCGAAATCATTAGCGGTGCAACATCTGGATAAAATAATGCCGCCACTGTGTTAGAGGCGGAACCCTTGTCGTGAACGCTGATATTTTCCGTCGCCGACCTCAAAGTCGTTTGAATTGAACGAATCGAAAACCGTCACAGAATTCTAGAGTTTGCATATGGCAGAGGTTGTTGGCGAGTTATAAGGACAGTGGTGGCACCGTGCAGTTGGGTGGCGGCGCCGTATAGTGGGGTGGTGTTGGCGACTTAAATTCACAACTAATTTGTTCAGCCATAATCGATCACTAGAATAATAAATTATCATGGCATGGATGTAGTGATAGACGGTGACGGTGATGGTGATATGGGGTGAACGAAGGTGGGGGCGCCGGAAACCATGGAGTCATCATAAAAGTATCTATCTTACGATGTAAACCAATCGCCAGAACAATGGAGTTGCCGGAAAACCATGGAGTCGCTGGAAACCATGGCATGAACTGGTGGAATTGAGAGAGAGAGATGGTGGTATTGAGAGAGAGAGAGAGAGACACTTAAATACATTCCAAAAAATAATAAAAAAATTCATTCCAAAAATAATAAAAGAATTATGGGCGATCATACCCTTGTGTGCTATAATCAATTCAACAGTTCAGATCTTTTCTTACACTTCTTAGGAAATATTCAATTCTCATTCTAACCTTGATATATATATGTGTGTGTGTGTGTGTGTGTTGGTTATTGTACAAAACGTACACGACACTCTACACCATGGATTTCAATTCCAATTTGAAACTATGCAGTGATATAAACGTAAATAACCTAAACCTAATTCACATTTTCTTTGTTCACTTGCCTCTTTAATTTCTCCATATCAATTTGTAGCCGAACATGTGAGATTCAATAGTTTTTTGTTATTCAAAACTACTAAGTGCGTTCAACCGAAAACACATTTGAACCATCAAAATCATTTAATTTCTAATACAAAATTACTAATTTAATTTTATTTGACCATATTGATTACTGTTTATTTGATCAAGTACTAATTCAATTTTCAGTAGGCCATATGAATATCTAATTCATAACATCAAGTTCAGTGGTATTGCATATCGATTACCATGATGTGCAAAATGTGTTGCAAATTAAATAAAACAAGGTACTGTAATGCTAAAACAGTTGAATACAAATCCAATTGAGCATGATTGTTAATAACGTGGTGCCTTTTTATTACACGCAATACAAAATTATGCTCAGAAGAAAATTGAATTATGCCAGTTAGACCAAAATAACTATCAATTAAAATTACTCTCAAAACATTATATATTATTACACTCATATATTAAAATTACTATCAACGAGACCAAAACTACTCTCAATTAAAGTTAAAATTACTATCAACGAGACCAAAACTACTCTCAATTAAAGTTACGCTTAATTGAACCTAAAATGCGCTCAGTTTGATTGAATATGCTTTAGTTTTATTGTTTGTTACTCAAACAGAAGATGATATGAGGATCGATTAATTCATGAGATGTTGGGGATCAAAGAACACAATGGGTGCACCATATGATTAGATGAATGGTGTAAGATTGAGTTCCATAGTTCCCCACTTTTTGTAGTTCCTTATTGAACTCACCCCTATATATATATATGTGTGTGTGTGTGTGTGTGTGTAGGGATGGGTTAAAACAAAAAGAGATAGTTTTCTAGAAATAGTAAGAATAGATCATAGTCATTGGATTATGTTAATCAATGGTTGAGATTTAAATTTACCAAAAACTGACATAATTTTCTAAAATTACTCTTTCCCCTTTATAATTGACATAGTTTCCTAGAATTGTTCTTTCACCATAATTTGTAATGGCACATGTTAAAAAATTATTAGTTCTTACCATTCCTAGGAAACTCCTTATTTTTATTTGAACCCTTCTTATTCTTATTTGAACCTTATATATATATATATATGGAAAAGTTAGCGTGCAAATGAAATTAATGTGCTAATTGTGAGAATTAAGTAGAGTAATTATATAATTAAATCATAGAGTTGTTTGTATTTGAGCCGAACCCTATTATATATAATATGAAGGCAATTTTGAAAACCTACCTGAATTGAGAAAACTCTTGAAATCCCCATTGTAACAATCAATTTTATTATTTTTTTATTTGTTGACAAAATGTAACATATGTAATTATTATCATGCAAAAAATAAATAAATAAATAAATAAAACAAAAAAAAATAGTTTACTCATGCTATATGTAATATTTTAATTGTTGCATATGTAACACGCGTAAACATATGTTACAATCAAAATGTTGCATATAGTATAACTCATAAGTAAAATAAAAGTTTTTTATTTTTATTTTACGTGATGATAATGTGTATTACATTATATTAAAGAATAAATAAATAAAAACTAATTATTACAATGGGTTTTCAAGATTTTTCTCCACTCAAGTGGATTTTCAAGTTACAAAATAAAAGAATTGGAAATTCCCATCAGACTAGCCAGTATGGCTAGCCGATGCATCGGTCCAATGCTGAACCAGCTAGTTTAAACGATGAAAAGTTGAATGTTCTTAACCAGACCATAAAATTTGTGCCCCACTCTGTATTCTAGATGAGATTTTGGTCATTGATTATTCACTAAACCCATCAAATACTCAGTTTGTAGTAGTGGTATTATAATTAGTCCTTTAATGTTTCAATCTTGTTGCACTAAACATTAACGATGTATTTTGGTTGATGACACTTTATTTTGTAGTTTCTTCTGCCTAACTATTAAGTTATACAATTTGTCAAACAGGTTCCCGATTTCCCGTCAAAATTAATTTTCTTTTGCGAAGAAGAACCCGGAGATGGGGGAGAAACTCCAATAGTCTTGAGTAATGTTATATATGGAAAGATGAAAGAGAAGCATCCGCTGTTCGTTATGAAACTAGAGAAGCATGGATTGAAAAGTACTGTAATAGCTGGTGATGAGGACGATCTGTCGGCCGTCGCTAACAGAGGTTGGAAGTCGACATACATGACAAATGACAAAAAAATTGCTGAAGAAAGGTTTTATTTTCTTCTCTATACTAAACAAACTGAAAATAATAATCAGATCATGATTACCACTAAATTAACTACTAATATTAGATGGTTTGTCCCTATTGTGATTGTGTGATGGTTAGCTGTCTCTCCTCCATTCTAGAGGTAGAAAGTTTAAATCCTGCAAGGTGCGGGTCTAATGGCCAGGAATTTAAAAGAGTACTTTTGTCGAAAGATATATTAGATGGCTGAATACTCTCTATGTTAAATTTACTTTTTAGTAAGGAGATATATATAATGACTAATTTAATAGAGACTAATTTAGTAAAAATTATAAAATCGGGGTGGGCACAACCTTTATACAAATAATAAATATATCTTGTTATAGCCAAACAAAATATATTAAAATGGACACACACGTGTCCATAGTGTTTTTTTCATGCCATAAAATTATATAGTGCACAGACCGGTTTTTTTAACCTAAACCAGTTTCGGGTTGAACCGAACCGGTTCTCGGCCAAGGCAATCAAAATCGGTTTTTGTCTAAACCAGTTGAAACCTGAACTGGTTAGAAGCATTCGAAACTATAACCCCGTGTAACCGGTTGGGGTTGGTTTTAACCGGTTTTAGGTAACTCGGTTTCAAACCGGTTTTCTTGTTTGAATTTATAAAAAGTTTGTTTGCATTGAAGGATCATATTTAATGAATTAAATGGCAATACAGTTGTGAGTTAATTGTGTAACCGGTTTGCAAATTTATTAATACACCGTTTAAACTTTGAAATTTTGAATATTTATGCTCATTAAATGGAATGGATGAGCATGAGCCTTAATAAAAGGAATATCTATGGGAACTTGTAAGCGTTGAATGAATTCTCTTGCACATGATTTTTTTTAAACGAACAAAAGGATCCAATTGTAATAGAGAGGTGGGTAAGCGGGCAACAAGCTGTGCCGCCACCCCCTTTTGAATGGCAAAGCCGATCCGACGTCAAAGAACTACAACTTTGTTTTCTTGCATATTGAATGTAAATATTATAATAATATAAAAGAACTCAGCGTAATAAAGGGGCAAACCGGTTCTAAACCTGGTTAAACCGGTTTTTGTCTAACCGGTTCCAAACAGCCGGGTTTAAACCGATTACAGCTAAAAAACTGGTTTTTGTAAAATCGGGTTAAAACTGGTTTGGTTATAGTTCAGTTTTCGAGTCAGTTTGGTTAACCGGTTTGTTTGCCCGCCTCTAATAAGCAATGCTGGCCAGATAGGTATATAACATAATTACATAAATCAGCTACTCTACCAAATGAAATTTCTTCATTTAAAGAGACAAAAGCACTATAAAAAAAGCCAAAACACTAAGAAGGGTAACAAGTCCATGTAAGTATTGTGCTTTAAGTTTTAGAAATGATGTTTTAAATTCTTTTAGTATGATATTATATATAAAAAACGTGTTAAGTTAACGCTCAATAATCTCTTAATGTACAATAGGTACGCGAATCACGCTTAAGCCCGTTTTACAAAAAGCTCAAGCCAAAAACAAAAAACGCTCAATCGAATTCTAAACCCTAAATACGCTCAAGTGTAAAATAGAAACGCTCAAAGGTTAAATCTAATTACGCTGAAAGTCGAAATTGATCAACTGGGGATCCAATTGATGATTAATTGGATCAGTTTTAAAGTTTAACTAATGATTTGCTAAAATAAATGCTAAAAACAAAACCTGCGAACTGCATTCTGGCATTTTTCTGGTGAGTTGTAGCACCACATTGTCGACGCCAATGATGGTGACGGAGGAGTGTTTGATGCCGATGACTGACGGAGTGGTGGAACGGTGGTGGTGGACGGGGAGATCGTTGGGGGGCATATTTGTGATTTAGGGTTTTTTGAGATCAAGGGTTGTGGAAGTCGCATACATATCGTATGATAAAGATTATTGTATTCTATTATTTATCTAGAAAAAAATACATTATATATAACAATTTAAAACACAATGAAAATGTATTTTAGGCATGAACTTTAAAGCACGGTAGTGTTTTAAATTAATAGTGTGTTAAAAATCATACATATAAGACATTTTAATCTGTTATATATTATCACACTAGGTTACTTACTCGTATAGCACACGGGTTAGAATAGGTAATTATTTTTTAATAATAAAATAATGTGAAATACAAAAAATTGTATCATATATATAAAGATATATTATACGATAAAATAATTACACATTACGCAATTTGGAAATAAAAAGTTGTTAGTAAATTCATAAAACATAAATTATTTATTTGTTATTTTCTATATCAAAACTTAGTTGTGAATGACTACTTTTTTAAACCAACTCGTGGACCAAAACTCATTATAATCTTGAATTGTTTTGACATGAACAATATCTGATACTTTAGCCGGTTAAAGAAACCCACCCGTTTCGTATTGGTTACTTATAAAAATCTAATAATAATAGCTAATACAATATATCTTATATTAAACAAATTAACATATTTATGATGGTATTAATTCTTTTAAATTAGAATGGAATTATTAAAAATTGAAAATGAAATATTAAAAAGAGAAATATAATTAATATGAGAGAGAGGAGGGAAAATTTTATAAGGATTAATATAGTGATAACATGTGACATTAGAAAGCTTTATTTATTAAATAGTATAGATATGATGGTTTTCTATATGCTAGCATACCAACAGAATCCAAAACATAATTCCTATAACTTAAAACACAATGCCTACATAGATTTCTTACACTTAGAGTTGGCTCGTCGAACAATTTTCTCTCTCTCTCTCTCTCTATCTATATATATATATACACATATAGGCTATCTCAATGAGTTGTGAAAATTCAGGAAATCCATTGTATGGTTCTAAGACATGCCACATTTGCATTTTTATTATTCATTTGAGGGGCAGCTTGGTCATTTGTTTCTTTATTATTTTTATCCAGAATCTTGTACCATTCATGGTAAAAACTTTTTATTTATTATATTATACACTAAACATTACAAAAACTTTCCGGCGAGCATCTCAATCAATGGCAGACAAGCGGCAACGGTAACCTTGACATGCATTGAAAAAAACACTCATAAGCTGAAGTCGTCGTCGAAAATCGTGAAATGCACATTAGATTAACATCAGATGTGGAAAAACTCTCGCCATGACGGCCAGGGTTTCTAAATCATGAAATACACATTAGATCCAAATCAGATCTGGAAAAACTCTCACCGGAAAACGTATAATCTCAACCCATAGGAAAACAAACACCTAGTCATTGTATCCAAACGTCACCTCCACATCGTGAAACTGCCACCACTATCGCCGTCAAGTTCCATAGAGGGTTAAAAACCACCATCTTTATGCTTTTTGGAGAGAGAATGGATGAGGAATATGGAGATTTTAGTCTTGAGAGAGAGAGAGAGAGATCAGCTTTTGAAATTGTAAAGTAGAGAGTAAGATATTTAGAGGTGTGGATATGATTTGTTTAGGCTATGATTGTGACAAAAAGCAAGTTCAAGTTACTTTATACATTTGCCCCCTTTTGTATTAATTGATATTAAAATATTCAATTTAAACCAACATTTGTTTGAAGCAATCTTAACCATCCAATTAGTTCAATCAATGGTTAATATAGGATTTCCAGGTGTGTCACAACTCCATTGAATTTTCATTTTTTCATTTCCACACACACATATATATATATATACATATATAGGGTGGAGTTATAATAAGAAGTGGAGTCTGTCTAAAAAGTTTAAGAAGTAATCTGGTGCGTTAGATTTGATGATCTGATGGTCCAGATGGATAGTGTGTTTTTTAGGCGCTGTGTTGTTTTAATTCTTGTTTTATAACACTCTAGGGGCATAATCGTCTCCGTGTGTTATATTATATGTGGAAACACTATCAATCTATAATTATCATTTTTTAATCCAACTTTAAAACACATCACCAAGAACATTACTACATATATAACAGTGTGTTAAATATCGAAATAATCAAAATTTAAAAAAAAAAACATATTTTAATCAAAATTTAAAGCACAACACCAAGAACGCCAAGAACACCAAGAACAAAAACACACTTTTATTAACAAAAAACACACCAGTATTAAACACACAAGAACCTATACATTCAAATTACAAAGGATCAAACCATTCCCCCCCCCCCCCCCAAACACCCATTAAATACACATATACACACACATTAAGGTTCGTTACATCTGCCGTTGTTATAGACGGATAGAAAGCCGCCGGCAATAGCGCCAACAGAAGTCAACGGTGAAACCCCCAAAATTAGAAGAACAACCCGCCATTTAAAAAAACCTTGAACCACCCCTCACTGAAACTCAATCTCCACTACGATGGCAATGAGGACGGCGGCGGTGGAGATTGGGACCATTGGTTGAACACGGCGGTGGTTAGCTGAACACTGTAGTAAATGGTTGAACACGATGGTGGCGGTGGATGTATGAACGACGGTGTGGCTGATTGAACGTGATGGTGGCGGTGGATGGCTGAGTGACAGTGCGGCTGAACACGGCGGTGGCGGCGGATGGTTAAACGCAGCGGTGGCGGAGCAGAAATGTTTCTTTCCCTCTTTTCTCCTCAAGACATCCTGACCTGTTGTCATCCCTTCTTCAACTCTCGACCTCCCTGTTTTCCATGTTTTTTCCGGTTGTTGTCTCTTTCCGGCGGTGGTGGAGGAAGGAGGTGGAGCAGGACCGGTGGACCTCCTATGGATGTCAAATTATATTCGTTTTTAAATGTTAGATGAAAAGAAAATTGTTGGATTACTAATATAGAATATATGTAAATTAAATCAGTAATTAATTTATATAATTAAAATGATATGTTTGTTTTCATTTCCATAATTAAAAAGATATGGTTGTTTACAATCTTGTTCTTATGTAGCATATTAGATTTAACGGTCGAAATCACTTCTTACACTTTTTAGGAAAATACTAGTTCTTATTCTAACCTTGCTCTATATATATATATATATATATATATATCTATATATATATATATAGGTTAGGGTTAACGTAAAAAAACAATATTTTTGTGAGAAGAATAAGAATAGATCTAGACCCTTAGATCTAGGATCTAGTGGTTGAGATTAGTAGTTTCTAAAATTTGTATAGTTTTCTATTTACATGGTATAATTTTCTATTTAGGTTGTGTGCTTTGTTTTAAAGCCTTCTCACAAAACAATTATTTTTTATTTGAATCCTCTTCTAAATGAGCTTTTGAAATTGCAAAGTAATAGTTTTTTGTTTTGAAATTGTATATATGGGGTAGAGTTGTTGCAAAAAAGCAATAGTTTTGTGAGAAACATAGGAATAGATCTAAGATCTATCGATTGAGATTAATAGTTTCTAAAAGCCGTATACTGTTCTATTTACATGGTATAGTAACATATTTTAATTTTGAGTTTCATATTAAAAGCATTCTCACACTTCTCACAAATTAATAGTTTTAAGTTTAGTAAATTTACGACATTTGATGCATATAGTATAACACTTGATACAATCACTTTAAGTCATACAAACTTTTTCAAAATATAATATCATTTTTTGTAAACACTAATAATAAAAATAATAATTAATATACAATATTTATTAATGTATACACAAGTCAAAACACCTATTGTCAAACAAAACCCCTCGCATAATAAAAGTAATTATAGAACTATTTACTTATGTAATAAACGGAATACTTTAGAAGGCAAAGTTCAAAATGTGTCTGCAGGTATTAACAGCAAAACAAAATTCTTCAAAATATGCCATCATACCGACATTGTAGCCCATGTCTTTAAAGTATTCAGCTACGTTAACGGAAATATGTAACTAAAACAATAAATCTATTCAAATGAAAAAATAAAATGCTTAAAATTGTTCCAAGTCAGAAATATGTAATTGAGTTTCTACAATTAATCTTTACATATGTAATTGAGTTTCTACAATTAATCTTTACAGTAGGACACAGTGATGACCCTGCGCATCAAAAAACCAACTGTTGTATAAAAAAACGAACAAGTTTTAACAGGAATTGATTTGATATCAAAAAACCAACTGTTGTATAAAAAAACGAACAAGTTTTAACAGGAATTGATTGAATATCAAATCGATTACAAATTAATATCTAAAACCATACCTTTAAACACTATATCGATAAAACCGTTAGTCGATTAACAGCAATCGATTAAATATCAAATCAATTAACAGTTACTATAAAAATCATATTTTTAAACCCTAAAGCAATTAACAGTAAATTGATTTCATGTTTGGAAGCGACAAATCAATTAAACGCTAAATCTAAATCAAACTTGAAACTTCAAAACAATGAATCGATTTGATGTTGTTTGAAGCAAGAAATCGTGATGAAACTGGTTAGATAAGCATGGCTAAATGAATTTTATTAGAGTTTGAATGTGAAGTTTAATGTAACTTGATATTGAAATAAAGGTATGTGGGTTATGAAACTGGTACAGTGTGCTTATGTGTTGTATTATTAGTCAATTACTTAATGGTATCCAATAGTTTATTAATTTTGGAAATGGTGTATGTGCCATTCTACGTGTACGTCTTATGAGGGGACAAATGTTCACAAAAGGTTAATTTTGATAGTATAGGTAGTTTTATTTATTTATTTATCGATGAATAGAATTTTTAAAAATGGTTTTATTAAGAAGAAACACTTTTTATTTATGTTATAAGATACTCTGTTATCTTACTTTTATAGAATATTTTTTTATATTATTTTTAGTAGGGTTTTTTTAACAAATCAATATTTTTTTAGAAATTATCTTTTTGTTTAAGTTTCTATTAAGATTCTTTTATTATTAATTTCATTTTAAAGAAAATGTATTGTATAACTATTGGTATCAAAGCAATATTCGTTAAAGTATAAAAAACTTCATTAAAAAACTTCATTTAAGATGATATATTTTATCTCTTATTTTAATCAAAAGGTTATATTTTTATTAATTTAATGAAAAATGCTAAACCTATATCGAAACGACCCAAACTAAAGTAAAAGAAAATTACATAAAAAATCTATACTCTATATAAATGTCTACCAAAAAATTCTAGGTGTCACTCGCTGGTCGCTACCCCCTCCTCTTATGGTTCCTTCATTCATAAATGGTGAAATTCTATGTGTTTGAATAGGGGTGTTATTCGGGTTGCACTTTTCGGTTTCCCAGGTTGGGTTCGTGAAATTTATTTCGAGTACGCATATTCGTCCCTAATATCCCCCGGGTTATTCGGGTTCGAGTTGTATGACTACGAGTTAATCAGGTTTTGAGTATTTTACCTAAAAACTAAAAATAAATATACAAATTCTAAAATTCAAGAAAATATATTATCTTCAAATTTTAACTTACCTAAACAAACAACAAGCCACATAATCCAATTGAAAGTGTCTGGAAAATAGTTCAATTGATGGAGTGAATAACTGGACGATTGATGAAGTGAGCCCGAAGAAACAATCGATTGACTTCTTGAATAAATAGTCATATCTAAGCTCTTGAATTAATGAACGTTGGAATAGTAATCGATAGATGGGGTTGGAATTGAAATGGAATAGGCGACTTAAAAAAGGAATCTGGTAGGCAGCGATATTCATTGAATAGGCTAAGGCATGAGATATAATAATTGAATAGAATAGTTAGTCAAACGGGTTATTAGGGTTTTTTGGGTTTACCTAAAACCCATTAAAAAAAATACTTGGTACTTGACTTGTATTAGTTTGGGTGTACTCAGGTTCGTTAGATTCTGGTTCGAGTTTTATAAGTGAGGGTGCTCTCGAGTTCGAGTTAACAGTTATTCGGGACGGGTTTTGGGTTGCGGTTAAAAATGGCAGCCCTACTTTTGACCCGTTTAAGTTAAAAAAAATAAGTAGGTCATGGGTCTCACCAAACCCGGATAGCTCTTAAAAGATTATAACATCTTGTTATTTGTGAAATCCTTTCATTATCAAACAATAATTTTCATGAATACTGGGTCTCTCCAAACCCGGGTAACCCTTAAATAGGTTATAACATTTCATTTAAATTAAAAAAAATATTTAAATAAGGGTGTCATGGGTCTTACCAAACCTAGATAACCCTTAAACATGTTATATCATCTCATTAATTTGTGAAACCTTGCCTCCCAAAAAATCCTAAGTGTCTCTATACCCCCCCTAATCGTGCCACTAGATTGCTTCATTCATGAATGGTGTGCGTTTGACATATTTAGGTTAAAAACTAAGCAGATCATGGGTCTCACAAACCCAGATTGCCCTTAAGTGGGTTATAACATCTCCTTTATTTGTGTAACCCTTTCATCATCAAACTCTAATTTAATTTCTCCCCTCTACATATCCTCTGTCACCGGTCTATCATCTCTATCACCATTTAATTTTTGATTTCCACCCAGCATCGTCAACCTCCCTTCTCATCCATCAACCACCATCGTCACCTACATCAACCACCCCTTCTTTGTTGGATTTCTCTTGACGTCGAATGTACTCCAATTAATCTGCTTGCCCTTACTTCCTTTTTTTTATTTATGAAACCCTATCCGGGTCAACTCATTTTCATCTTCATTTACCACCACCATTCCAACCTTCATTCCAGGCCTAGAACGGTTGTTACTGGTGCAAATTACTAACATACTATGTTATCTTAAATATATAAAAGCATGCCTTATTTAGTTTTTGATTTTAATGCTCTCTTATGCGAACTCGAGTTAAATGTTCGTTCATTTAAAATTTAAACGAACAATTCACGAACATAAACGAACACAGGTAAACAAGCATAAATGAACATATATGAAAAAAATGTAAACAAATACAAAAAACATAAAAGAATATAAATAAACCAAACCAAACCAAACCAAACCGTTAGTTACAGATTTTAATTATCGAAAATCGAAACCAAACCTTTGACCTTTAAAATCGAACCAAGCCAAACCGTTACTAATTAACGGTTTGATTCCGGTTTAGTTTAACGGTTTTGAGTTTTATCTAGCTTTATTGTTAACACCCTTCAGTTTATTCCAAATCCACAACATCATATTTCTGAACCTATTGTTTATCATCATATTTAATACTATTAATATGCTCACTTTAATAATTGAGGAACCACGAGTTGTTCATGATTCGATAGATATGCAGGATCTAGTCTTCGAAGAAGATCAATCAACAAGTAATTAGGGCTTAGTGTGTGTTAGTGTATGTTTTTAGAGTGTATTCGGAATGAGTAACAACTCAGAGGCTCATAAAATAATCAGATCGTTTATTCAGATTAAGATAAGTTACAAGACTATTTATAGTGGCGACTCATTCGCTAAACATGCTTAGCAAATGAGTTACATTCGCTAGACAATCCCCTAGAAAATTGCCTTATTCATTAACTTCTCATTTGCTAACATCCCTTAGCGAATGAGCTAGACAAAAACCTGTTCATTCGCTAGCATTCCCTAGCGAAATGCTAGCGAATGAACTTACATTAATTGCAAAACTAGTCCTTAAACTTATTACAATTACCAAAACGATAAACAAAGAATGAGACGCCACGTGATGTATCAACAAACCCCCTTCGTCTCAAGCTTTGTACGTTTTCACATCTTGAATCTTGTGGTCTTCCAGTCAGCACAGCTATGAATTCCAAATGCATAACACGTACGTACGACTCGTTGGAATTGCAAATTAAGCTTGTTGTCTTTATTGTAAGCCATCTGATCTGATTTTTGAATAAAACGTCGTTATCAGACTTAGACAGGTTAACCAACCACATCGGATCCAAACCCCGAATAAACTTAATCTTATCTCCAGAACCCAACACGATCATAGCTTCACCCCTCTATCGTCATAATACCACCGATTGAATTCCTTATGAAGGCTCTGTGGCACAACCTTTAGAGGAACTTTCTTCAGAGTGCGCAGTCGTTTAACTTTAAGCATGTAATTGATTGCAATTTCATGAAACAAGCTATGAACTAAACACATAATCATATAACATGTAATTTCACATAGATAATATTATAAATATATGCTCAAGATATTATTTCATATTTTCACCAACATTTAGGGTCTAACACGCGCGATTCGGTAATTCTCTAAGTACTGCTATAATGTTTATGCAATAAGCGACACACTTAATTAACCCTAATTTAGTGAAATGCATGAATGAGTGTTTGAGATAATGGAAAATGTATTAATGGTGTTAACAAGAAATTATCAGGTGTCACACAGCTCATCCCTCTTTTTAATTCTCTCCCCCGTGATCAGCTACTAGGGCTCTCAACTGATCATTTTCTCGGTTTAAGTATTGAAGTCTTCTCATCATCTTTAACTAATCTATTCTAATTTCCTCTTGAAAAAACTAATATGCGTTTATCTGAGTAGCTTGTAAGTGTACCAAGTTCATAAGATGAAGCATCTGAGTCTAAGGAAAGTTATGAAATGTAGGAGGAAAAGGAGTCAAAGGACTGTGCGGTCTCACAAACGTCATCGCAGGCGAATAAACGATCTGAGTTAGCGTTAGCACGGTTCCGACAGACACCGTGGGGCTTGTTGTTGCAGGAGACTGTATCATAGGAGGAATAGGAGTATGAAATTGTTGTAGACTCGATTGAAGAATATATGCACATCTTGGATCTATAGATGTAATGGCCACCAAAGTAACCATCGGAGTACTCTGAACAGGAAAAATAGATGTAGCAGGATCAGTAGTAGGAACAGATCTCGAAACAACTTGCTTGGGGTCTTGTATCATAACCCCCGTACCTCTTCTTCGTTTTCTTTTCTGCTTCAGCTCATTTGTAGCAACAACTTTGCCTTTAGCCCTTTACGTTTCCGAGCCTCGTTACCACCATCACCACCATCATTCTCTCACCTAGACCACCATTATAACCACCATTACCACCACCACCTTGATTAACTTCATGTTCCGAATCCAAATCATCATGTATCCAATGATCGTTCAGAGGTGGCTTATGATGACCGTCGTTTGAGTCATGCAAAAACCTAATTAACCTAAGCAGCTAGGGTAAGTCAGGTATCGTATCCACCAGGAGTATGTGGTCAGTGTGAAGTGAAATCAATTCCTAAACTTATGAAGTAATTCAATTAAAGTGCTGATCACACTAGCAAACGGTTTATATGTTATAACAAGCAACCAAGTAATCACCTATTCAATCAATTACAAAAGACAAATCACACCCAGGAATCCAAGTAATTAACCTAACAACAAACTCATGCAACTTAACAGATTAACAATCACTGATCAATACCGATTGACTAACTAGATAAACCTTAGGCATCCACGCTTACTAACACACGGCACTGGTTATCAAACAGTCCCTGCCAGTGTGACTTAACTAAGGGAAAGCGTATGCTTCATCACATTCAACTAGTCAAAACAATCCTACAAGCAATTATCATAGCAACTAGCACACTAATCGTTCCGATCGAAATAAACCTAAACCGACTGGCTGCACAATAATACTAGACATCAATACTCATAGATTAATCAAAGATCATTACAATCAATTCGTTCTAAATACATGAGAAAAACTGAAAGATACAATACTCTACATCCCGGGTATGACTCGAAGAAACTAGCCGCGTATCGGCATCTCTCGGGCCTCGGTTATGATCTAGTAGGCCATGTATGATGCTTAGAGATGATTGGAATTGATGGGGGCTCTCTCTTCTGCTCTGAAAATCACCTGAAAGGTCAAGAATGGCGTCTCGGGTCGTCAAAACGTAATATAAAACAAAACCCTAACTTTCACGATTCTGGGGACCATCGCGTAGCGCGATGGCCTCCTCTCCTGGTCCATCGCGCTACGCGATGGACCAAAAGTCAACGCAGTCATTTACAGGGCATCGCGCTACCTTCAACACCCATCGCGCTACGTGATGGGTCTCCTTTCTCAGCAACTTCACATGATTGCCTCGGTAAGCGTGCTGGACATCCCGGGTCTTCATTCCATACTCGTACAGGTCCAAATTAAACGCGTTAAGTACCTGTGACCTGAAACACAACAAACACGTATGAAGTTCCAAAGTTCCTAAACTAAACACGTAAAACAAGTACGTTAACACAATTAATATGTACAAATAAACCGAACATCACATCCCCACACTTATCTTTTGCTTGCCCTCAAGAAAAACTCTAAAGTAAACATTAACCGCCACCATAGGTCAACCAATTATCACCATTAATACTAGCAAGGTTTAGGGTCATACCCATTTTCCCAGACTGACACTTTCTAAATTGACATCCCACAAATAAAGTTAATGCTACCATAAAACTATAGAATCAACCAGGTAAGTGTACTTTGTTTCTGGTTAGAGCATACAGGTTCACACCCCTCACACTATCAACACTCCTCTCGGTATACTCGTCATCATCGAACCCGGGGCAATCTTCAACCTTATACCCCAATCCACCACAATCTGAACAAACGGGGAATTTCACCCCGACCTTACCAACCTCCTTTTTCTCTTTCCGATAACCCGCGAGTTCCCGTTCCAACTCTGCAATTTTGACTGACTCGCTCGAGGCTGATTTAACTGTTCGGGTGACCCCGACTTTTCGTCTTCGATCTGCTGCTGCCTCTGCCTTGGAATCTTCACACATAAATTCCAAAAATTCCCAATCATCTTCCTCGGGTTGATTCAACAACTGACTATTACACGAAGCCTTCAAATGCTTTCTGTCTACATACGTCAACCCATCAACGAAACACTTAACCAACTCCCATAACTCAATCTGATGGTGCGGGCACTTCCGAATCATTTCCTTGTAATGAATAAAAGCCTCGTGAAACAAATCACCCGGTAACTGTGAAAAGTGTCTAATCTCCATTCGGGCCTCGATAGTCTTCGACTGTGAATAGTACTCGTTAAGGAAAACCTGCTGCATCTCGGCCCAGCTCTCAATACTGTGCATCAGTAGCGAGTTGAACCAGTGTTTTGCTTTGTCTTTTAATGAAAACTGGAACAACCGCAACCGCACCTCATCCTGATCGTATGTACCATCACCAATAGACCCGCAAATCGCTGAAAAATCTGACAAGTGTGAATACGGGTCTTCTGATCCCAGTCCGTGAAAACGGGGAATTATGTTGATGTAGGACGGACGGGATTTAAATGTCGGTTGTCCCTGAACACGCACCTGTGGGACAATCGGTGATGCACCATCTGAAATAGCCGGTCTGAACCGACTGTTAACACCCTGAACCGGAGGCCTGTAATTCCTTTGTCTAGCCCTCGGTTCCTCAAAACCTCCCCGATTAACCTGAATCAGTTGTCTCTGTTCCTCCCAATACCTTCCTATACCACCTCGATCAAGATTTCTGTTCCTTCACCTGTTACCTCTCACCCTAACCGGTTCCTCAACCTCATCAACCTCTTCAACACGCAAACCCGCATTTTCATTTCTCGGGCCAAATTCCTCCTCATCTCCCTCTTCTTCATCTTCAGTGTGAATACTGGCATGGTCAAACTCTTGAATAATCGTCTGTCGGTGACGATGGGTATTGTTCGGGGCTAATGGCCCGGGTCTGTCATGGTTTCGGTTTCGGTTTCTAGAGTGTCGGGCTGAATTTTGAGGTTGTTGATTGGTGTTTATTGGTGGTGGTGGATCATTGTTTGGTGGATTCAGTTCGGGTTGGAAAACGTTAATTTCGGGTGGTGGGTCTTGGTTTTGGTTCTGACCTTCCATATCTGGCTGTCTGATCTGAGCTCGGTTTTGCCGAGCTAACCGTTCGATTTCTGGCTGGTAAATCAGTGGAGAATTTCTTCCTGAATGGCGGGTGTGCATAAGCCTGTTACCTGCACAAATAACCATCTCGCGTAAAATGGGAAAATAAAACTAAACTAAAAATAAAAATAAAAATAACTAAATTAAACTAAGAAATCAATTAACACAAAAACACTAAGCGCACTAACTCCCTGGCAACAGCGCCATTTTGATGACCGTCGTTTAAGTCATGCAAAAACCTAATTAACCTAAGCAGCTAGGGTAAGTCAGGTATCGTATCCACCAGGAGTATGTGGTCAGTGTGAAGTGAAATCCATTCCTAAACTTATGAAGTAATTCAATTAAAGTGCTGATCATACTAGCAAACGGTTTATATGTTATAACAAGCAACCAAGTAATCACGTATTCAATCAATTACAAAAGACAAATCACACCCAGGAATCCAAGTAATTAACCTAACAGCAAACTCATGCAACTTAACAGATTAACAATCACTGATCAATACCGATTGACTAACTAGATAAACCTTAGGCATCCACGTTTACTAACACACGACACTGGTTATCAAACAGTCCCTGCCAGTGTGACTTAACTAAGGGAAAACGTATGCTTCATCACATTCAACTAGTCAAAACAATCCTACAAGCAATTATCATAGCAACTAGCACACTAATCGTTCCGATCGAAATAAACCTAAACCGACTGGCTGCACAATAATACTAGACATCAATACTCATAGATTAATCAAAGATCATTACAATCAATTCGTTCTAAATACATGAGAAAAACTGAAAGATACAATACTCTACATCCCGGGTATGACTCGAAGAAACTAGCCGCGCATCGGCATCTCTCGGGCCTCGGTTATGATCTGGTAGGCCATGTTTGATGCTTAGAGATGATTGGAAGTGATGGGGGCTCTCTCTTCTGCTCTGAAAATCACCTGAAAGGTCAAGAATGGCGTCTCGGGTCGTCAAAACGTAATATAAAACAAAACCCTAACTTTCACGATTCTGGGGAGCGTAGCGCGATGGCCTCCTCTCCTGGTCCATCGCGCTACGCGATGGACCAAAAGTCAACGCAGTCATTTACAGGGCATCGCGCTACCTTCAACACCCATCGCGCTACGCGATGGGTCTCCTTTCTCAGCAACTTCACATGATTGCCTCGGTAAGCGTGCTGGACATCCCGGGTCTTCATTCCATGCTCGTACAGGTCCAAATTAAACGCGTTAACTACCTGTGACCTGAAACACAACAAACACGTATGAAGTACCAAAGTTCCTAAACTAAACACGTAAAACAAGTACGTTAACACAATTAAATATGTACAAATAAACCGAAGATCAGCTTATATAACTCACTAGCAAGATGACCAATCAAACGTTTATACTTTGGCCTTGTCTCATCAGTCTTACCCCTACAAACCATCAACCTCTAAATAGTATCCTCATTCATGTGTTCCTTTTTGATAACATCAACAGTGATCTGAGGATCCTTTGTCAAGTTTGGCACAAAGTGGTTGATAATCATTTGAAGGAAATGTAAGTACATAATAAACTTATTTGTCTTTGTAGCATAATTCTCCTTCAAATGATAGAACACCATCTCTGAAAAGTTAATTGTTTATTCAACACCAAAGCCACCATAGCCGATTGAAGCATAATACGGCCTTGATCAAAACCACCTACCCAAACAATGTATCAGCACATGGAGAAGGTACTTGTACTCCGCATGAAGATTCGCCTTGTTGTACTAAGAAGCATTCAGGTTTCCATCATACTTTAACGTTCTAAACAAACCCTCGATTATATCCTTCTCGAATGTGTACACATCATTGTCATTATCAGTGAACAGCAACACATCTCGAATAACTAGAAGAGAGTAACAATGATTTGGTGCCCTTGAACGGTTGCATCAATGTGATTCTACTTATCAACATAACGACTTGTATCCCAAAAAGATCGTATAATAATGTAGTACATCAGGAGATTCGTGGATATAACTCGGTAAATCCTCGATCGGCATAAGAAACTAATAACTCCTCCAAAGGTAGCACAATCTGAAAAGTTTTGACCCAGAAATGCCACAATGTTGTGTTTATGCTCTACAACCCATCGAGCAGCAATAGTTTCTTCTTCTTGTTGCAGTTGAGGTTCAGCTGGATGAGCTTGCTGTAAAACGAACACATTTAGACTTTAAAATATATGAAGAATTTTCCAAAATTCCCTCATTTGTTAAAACATGAATTTTAACGAATGGAATTAAGTTCATACACCAATGTTAAGTAGCAAATGACTCATTTTCTATCAAACTCTCATTCTCTATTCACATTTACTATCATTATATAAATCATGAGCGTCATTCGCTAAGGAAACTCAAAATGAGGTTCATTCGTGAAAAAGAATAATGAAAGGAGTATTCGTCACAAAGTGAGTGAATGAGCAACATATTATAGCGAATGGAGAAGAATGATTGAAGTCCAACTAATGGACAAGAAATTAGGTGAATGGGCCACTCATATTCAAAAACCCAGAAAGTCAAAATATGCAATTTCAAAATCTAATTAACACGGAAAACAACGAGGAACACCCAAAACATGTCACTTAATAATCGAAACATGATCGCGAACACAAACATGACAACTAATTTCATTTTAAAACAAGTTTTAGTTGTCTAACTGATTTTGTTAAGGTCCGTTGAGGGTTAAACTTCAAAATGGTCTAAAATTGATCTAATCAACACCCATATTTTCAATAGACAATAAAGACTACCTAACGATGATTTAATGGTAATGATTAACAAAGATTGAACACACAAATTGGATCTGAAAAATTTTGGTAGAGGTTCGGCTAGAGAGAGTGAATATCGAGGTGCACATTATGAAGACAAATGAACTTCATTCGTCAAAATAAACTATTTATACTCCGTACACTCCAGGCACGAAACCCTAGTTCATGAATAGGTTCATTCTCTTCAAATGAAGCGAATGACCATTCATTCTATAACATTTATAAAATGAGTCTTCATTCGCTAAAGATGTAGCGTATGACACATCAGCTAATGAGATTTATAACGAACAAGACACCATTATCTAACAAATCTAGTGAATGAGTTCCATTTGCTGTGAACTCATAGCGAATAAAGACAAAAAGTAACGAATGAATGAAAGTTATCCAAAAGACCCTGTAAAATTTATAATTTACCCTTCAAAACATGAATTTTGAAGAAAAACCAACATAATTAAATTAAAATCATGGATAAAAATTTTAAACAAGATGGGAAAATCCAATATTTTATCAATTTAAATTCGCATAGCTTGGAGATTGGAAATAAAGCCAAAAATAAAATCTCTTTGAATTTTGAAAATTTTAAACCAAAACACAACTAAAATATTTTTGTAATTTTTCAAAAATCGTAAAATCAAAACTAAATACGACAAGTAGTACATATTTTTGTGGGAAAGATTGCAACATGGGATCATATTGAGTAGTAACGTTCTAAACAACATTTTCATTTTGACATTATTATGCACACAATCCAATGATGATTGTAGATATAATTGTCCACTTTAAATTTATACAAATCTATCAATAGTCTTACGATACGCTTAAGGTCCAATTACGCACAAATTATGTGTTAAACCCAACCTATCAAACACATTTTTTATCCTATACAAAGAATTGTCACATGTATTATTTTTCATATATTTAATATGATTAGTTGTGTCCCATGAAAAAATAAAAAAAAAATAAAACAGAAGATTAAAATTTTCCTTTAAGATCCGTATTATAACACGTAGATAAGGTTCCATTTTAAGAAAATAAAAATATAAAAATAAGTTGAAGTGTATGAGGCCTTAACAATCAATTCGGATAATACCGCATTGTAGCGCGAAGAAAGTCCAAGGCTTTATACGAAACACCAAAGAAAATAAAACAAAACATTTAAATCTTAACCCTTAGATAGGGTAGTTTTATCACACAAAGAAAATACAATATTTGAATAAAAATAAATTTGAATTTCTTTGTAAAAGAAAAAGAAAAATAAGTTAAATTTATTTGCCAAATGAATGCATGCACACAGAAAAATCTTTAAACATGTTGGAACTTTAAAAGCAGTTATTAACTATGCATCAAAATGGTGTACCACTAGATTTGGCAAGCATTTAGGTTTATATCTTATCAGTTATATGATTTGTCAAGCTTATCATACACATCATTCAGTTGGGCGCACGACAATTTCTAGTCCAATTTGTCATGTGCTAGATACGTTAATTCAATGTACCGTCACTTCTCATAAGGCGAAATCAAATTTCTCAAACTTTTATATTTTTCAGTGTTTTTGAATTTTTATATATCAAAACAAATATCACATTCTTTTTGTATTTTTCTCATATATTCTCCCAAAAAACTAAAATATAATGAAAGAAAATAAACGATAAATTATACACAGAAATACAATTGATCAACCAAGCGATTGAATTTCTGAAAATGTTTTTAAATATTTAAACCAAGCGAGTAGATAAAACGAGTTTTATCAAGTCTTCGTAAAAAGGTCAGCTATCTAAAAATCCCTGTGAATTTTCTCCAAATTGATTAATTTCTTTTCAAAACAGTCACGGATAAAATGACACAGGATTTCAATTTTCTTAGTTTTAGAATGATGTACGGGATTTATGGTAATACAGATTGCAGCAAAATCATCATTAGAGTTGGGAGTAGTAAGAAACTTCAAACTATAATCTCGCAAATGTTGCTGGATCCATAAAACACGTGAACAGCAACTCGAGGCCGCCACAGATTCGGCTTTAGCGGTTGAAGTAGAGACCGTTGTTTGCTTCTTACACTGCCAGGAAAAAAGCCAGTTTCCTAAAAATTGAAAACCCTCTATGGTAGACTTGAAATTTTATCTTGTAACCTCCCTAGTCCGAATCCGTATACGCCGTAAGCTCGAAACTATCTTCCTTGGGATACCATAACTAGATGTCAGGATTACACCTCACATATTGAAAGATATGCTTAACCACCGCAAGATGAGTCACTCGAGGACTTGACTGATACCTAGCACATAAACAAACAACAAACATTATGTTAAGTTGAGAAGCAATTAGATACATTAACGATCGATCATCGCGCGATAGAGGGTTGGATTTATGGTATCCTCCTATTCATCTGGTGACATATTATGACCCATAGGGAGAGGAGTTGAGTGTATTTTTTCGGCAGTTATCTTGAATCGGCCTCAAGAATCGTTCGCGTATTTATTTTGGTGAATAAAAATTCCCGAATCAGCTTGGTGTAACTGCAACCCTAGAAAGAAACTCATTTCTCCTATCAAGATCATATCAAACTTTGTCTGCATCACCTTCTCAAAATCATTACACAAGCTGTCGTTCGTGGAACCAAAGATGATATCGTCAACAAAAATCTGGACTAGAAGAAGATCATCTTTCACAGTCTTGCAGAAGAGAATACAATTCACAGTCCCATGTGGGAATCCACTATCCAAAAGATGGTCAGCCGTACTATAACAAGCTCTCAGGGCTTGATGAAGACCATAAAGAGCCTTGCTTAATTGGTAAACACGCTTGGGATAATCAGGATCCTCAAACCAGGAGGCTGCTTCACATAGACCTCTTCATGAATTTCTCCATTTAAAAATTCACTTTTCACATTCATTTGGTAGACCCTAAACTTTTTGAAAGCTGCATTGGCCAGAAATATTGGTATAGCTTCAAGTCTTGCAACATGAGCATAAACTTCATTGTAGTTAATGCCTTCACGTTGATTAAATTCCTGGACTACCAGTCTTGCCTTGTTTCGAACGATACCTCACTATCATCCTTTTTAAACTTAAATACCCATTTTGTTGGGATAGCTTTCTTAACCCGATCAGGTTTTTCAATCAGATCTTAAACACCAATAAGAATATATTGTTGCAGTTCATCTCTCATTGCTTCTACCAAAGATGGTTTTTGAAGTTCCATAGATACACTCGTTGGTTCGATTTAGGATAGAAAGCAAGTGTATCGGGTAATGTCCTAAATTCCTGAGGTATGATGTCGGCATACACACATAGCAATAAATCTTCAACCAAATTTGCTACTTAATGATGAGTCCGCACTCCTTCATTCAAATCACCAGTAATGTTGTCATAACGATGAGAAGAATGAATTCGAAGAGTCAGATTCTCAAGAACTTGAACAATATGTTGCAAATTGGTGACATTTTCATCAGCTGCTTCATCATTCGAAGGTTGGGAAGATTTTTCTTCATGAGTTTTAACTAATGGTTCAAAGGTTGAATCTTTAAAGTTGGCATCATCAAATGTATCATATACAACATCTGAAAAATCAGGTTGATCATGCACAGGTGTAGAAGGACGAGTAGAAGAACTTGGAGAAAAAATAACTCTTGTTCCAACTAAGCACGAACCAAGTCTGCATGTTATACATAAACAGAGGGAGAAAAAGAATCAAATAAACCATCATATTCTAATATCCAGTCTGGTTCCTTGCCAGCAGGAGGTGTGGTGTACCGTTGACAGTCAACGTGATACCATTCTTCAACACATCTAGAGGAAAGATTAAAAACCTGTTTATTAGGTGACGCACACCCAAGAAAATATCCTTCAATGTCCTTTTCCTCAAACTTTCCCTTATCTCGCTTTAACATTGTACAAGGACACCCGAACAACTACAAGAATTGAAGATTCGGCTTGTGTTGTTGAGAGTTCATAACTTATCTTTTTAAGCTTCTTAACCGTGAGAACTATATTAAGTGTGTAACAAACAGTGTTCACAACCTCATTCCAGGATTGAACAGGAAGCTTAGAATTTGCTAGCATGGTTCTAGTCGCTTCAATAATGGTTCATTTCTTTCTTTCGGCAACTCCGGTCTGTTGTGGCACATAAGGAGCACTATATTCATGAGGAATACCACGTTGAATACTAGAAAAACTCCATCATATTATTTTTGAATTGAGTGCCATTATCAGTTCGAGTACGCCTCACTTTCAAATTGTAAAGTGATTCGATCTTGGTGATCAGATTTTGCACAAGAACAGTTGTATGATCCTTCGTGCTCATAAACAACACCCATGAAAATCTCGATTAGTCTCTAGTAACTACTAAACAATACAAATCTCCCCTAATAGTCACACAATTAACTAGACCAAACAAATCCATGTGAAGACGTTCCAGTGAAGTATTGATGGAGTTGATCTACTTCAATGGATGAGATTTCTTCCTTTGTTTGCCTCTCTTGCGCGAGACACAATGACCAGTCATATAAAAATTTATCCACCAAATCATTAGCCGTTAAGTGATTTATCTTTTTGATGCGGATGTAACCCATCCTTATATGCCATAGGATCGTGTCTTTCTAAGTTGCCTTTGATACAAAACATGTAGTGGTTAAAGAAAATGTTGTAGTGGATGCCATGTCGAGTACATAATATCATTCGATCGAGATAATAAGATGATAATCATCTCCTCATGAATCACAAACTAATGCTTTAAGATCACACACCTTTCTAGTGAACAAAGTTGAATACTTTTTGTCACAAATTTGCAAAACGCTCAATAGATTATGATCAACTTTGTCACAGTATTTCACTTTCTCGAATGTAATCTTTTCATTGGGCACATTACCCTCCTTGGTTATCAATTAGCCCGCAAACGCAACATACCCTCCTTGAATATATTTATCATTTGTAAGGAGATTAAGATTGCCAGTAATATGACGAGAACATCCACTATCTACAATCCATTTATCACTTGAGATGGTCTTGGATGAACTCTACACACACAAGTAGATGATTAGTTTGACGAGGTAACCTAAGCCTCAGTCTTTGGTTGAACCTCATGTACCTTTTGACATAAAACTACTTTAGGTTTCCATGTTGGCAACTTCCCAACAGGAACCTTCGAGTTATAAGCAAGCTGATTCGTTAAACAAGAAAAATAAGAGAGCTGACTTAACTCAGGAAATAATCCAAGAAATTTCATAGATGATAGCATAATTAAATCGAGCAATTAGCAACTAGAATTACGTAAAAGCTCAATACAATTCTGAAGTTATGAGAAAAACAAGATTTAAACGAGCTGATGCAGGTAAGAATCCAAGCAGTGAATATGGGTTTGGGCTCTGGTCGAAAATATGTAATAAGTAAAAACAAAACTAAAACTCTTTTGAAGCGAAGGCTAGTTTTGATCAGAAAGTTAGGTAATTAAAAATCCCCAATTTTTAATACATAAGAGCCCATGGGTCAATACGAACTTGAACTATTAAACTGCCTCAATCGATGAAATTGATTGAGGGTTTTTGTTTAAAACGGGAAAACAAACAACTTTCATGCTTACAACTTACCCGGAAAAAATGAGGAAAACAACGATCTATCAAAACAGTTGACTTTTTAAGTCAAACCTTGAAAAATTTGTAAATTATAGCATCAAAACGTAACTGAAAGTGAAATTAGGGTGTAGAAACGAATGAGCAAAAGCTAAGGACGTTTATAAAGTCTAGCCAAGTTTGGAGAACAAGTTAAAATCATTTTAATTGAAAGATTTGGGTTTTTAACTAAAATAAATAAATTAACAATATATTGTTCATTCCTTACTCCAAGGATTGATGGAATAATCCTAAGGCATATTCTAGTCGTTCTATAAAGAAAATACATGAAGTCAGGTTACCAAAATAAGCTAAGCCGACACAAAATGAAGAGAAACATGTTTTGCTGAACTAGCGCTTTGTCGCGAATCGCGACCGGCTTAGAGAAGCCCCGTTGCATAGCGTGACGGGTGGAAAAATCCCAAAGTTTCTTTTTACAAAATTAGCACACGGACTTTATTTAGTTGCGATTTTGGCATAAAATGTATGAAATTGAGTTTGTAAAATATCCCAAAAGTATTAAGTGAACATAATTTGATAAAATTTAACGTGAACGAACATAATTGAAACACCGAAAATTTAAACGGGTAGGGTTTTCGGGTTTGAAAAATAGCAAATTTTACTGTGATGGAGTCAGTGACAATTGTTAAATGATCGTAACGGTTAACTAAGATGGATATGAATTGAGAGAATTCAGAATTTTTCCACCGCATGTTTTCTGAAATCATGGGTGTTGGTAGTCGGAACGTAATGCATGATAAACAATTATTGTATTGGTTCCCTTACTTATATATATATGTATATGTATATATATATATATATATATATATATATATATATATATATATATATATATATATGGTGAGGATCCTAGGAGAATTTTTTGAAATTGAGAACCATTTTGGGAAAAAAAGGGGGGGCATTTACATATATCCCTTTCTTAAGAAGCTTTATTACATATTTATCCATTTTATTAAATTTAACTTTTTAAGTGACTATTATACCCTTATTTAGAAAAAAACGATAAAAAAAGAATTTACATATTGTTTGGTAAGACCAGATATTGTGGTAGCTCCATCTTCTCAAGTTTCAGATAATAGGTGAGACCAGATAATATGTGCCTTATTTTTCTTCCTCTTTATCTTGAACGGCATCAAGTTTCATCATCATCATCACTTAGTTGGAACTGTGGTAGCCCCATCTTCTCAAATAATCCGGCAATACCTTCAACTTCTGGCCGACAAGACGCCAACACCTACACCTTGCCCGCCAACACCACACACGGCGCCACTATCATCTCATTTTAACGGTTTACTCGAATCCATTTCCAACAACCAGCACCTCAGTCAGGTTTTTAACTGTTTGAATATATCGTTGTAGAATGATGGGTGTTTGATGTTATTGAAGAAGAAGCAAATAGAATTAGGGTTTGAGAGCAGCAAGGTGATGGAATTGGGGTCGCCGGTGGGGGTTAGCAGAGGGAGACGGTGGAAGAGGAGACGGTGTGGAGGTGGAATTAGGGTTTGCATCTATCTATATGCATTTTTGGTTGGGTTAGATTTGCCTTACAAAGAAAGAAGGAAAGAGTGGTGGTGGATTCTGACAGTGATGAAGTGCCGGAAACTTGCCGGAGAATGGAGACCGCCGATTGCTTGGAGAAGATAAGGTGTTTTTATTCTTGTCATTACTTGTGATGGATATTTGCATATTTTAAAGGGTAAAAAGGTAATTTAATTTGAAATGAAAAAATATGTAATTAACATTTATTAATTAACATTTATGATTAGGGAAATATGTTATTTAAAATCTTAGTAGAGGGATATATGCAAAAATCCCAAAATAGAAACCTTTAAAATTTTTATTTTTCATTTCGGTTTCTTAAAAAATTAAAAAAACCCTAATTATGCATATATGTATATTTTTATTTAATCTCGATTTACATAATGTACAAATATGTAAATTATCATTTATTTTAATTGTACATATGTGTATAGAGAACAACATGTATAAAATTAAAATAATATATATTATACATATATGTATAATTTTGCTAAACCGATATAATTTTTTATTTTTTATAAAACCGAGATGAAAATAAATTTTTTTGGTTTTTTTACATTTTTTTTATTTTCGGCTTTTCTTTTGCTTTATAAATTTTTTTATTTTCTTAAAGAGAGTTTTTTTTGTGACCAAAATGGTTCTTAATGTTTTCAATTTCATCTCAATTTCAACAAGGTTCTCACAAATCACAATCCTATATATATATATATATGTTTAAATTATGGAGAGAAATGAGATTACTATACGAAATGTGAGAAATGAATATGGACCACTAGTTTTATTTTAGGTTTTAAATGTTTAAGAATAAATGAGAAAAATATAAATGCAACAATAAATGCATTCTCTCTCTTCAATTAATACAACTAATATAACTATAATAAATCACTCTCTAATTATGGATACACATATTCTATATGTGTGTAGGTAATATGTTTTTTGTGTGTAGATAATATGGTTTCTTATTCTTAGAACAAGGGTATGTTATATCTTTTTGTTTAGATGGTATATTTTTTATTGACATTTAATGCTAATATATGTAAGATAGTCTTTTTGTATTATTTATCACAATGTACCTACGTGTTGATTGATATTATTATATTGAGTTGGAAGAAATTGGTTTCGGATAGAAAAAAAATTTAATGTTTGAATAAATTATATTTGTGTAGGATAAAATTTTCGAGTGTAGGTTATATGTTTTTCGTGTGTAGGTTATACGTTTTCTTGTGCGTGTTGTAGTTTATTAATGCTGAATTTTGTGTGTAGGTTATATCTTTTCTTATTATTAGAACAGGTGTAGGTTATATGTTTTTGTGTAGGTTGTGTACTTTTTTGTTGAATTTAATGCAAACACATGTAAGATAGTTTTTTTGCACTATTCATCACAATGTAACTACGTGTTGATGGATATTAATATATTGAGTTGGATGAAATTGGTTTTGGATTGAAAGAAATTTTAATGTATGAATAAATTGTACTTGTGTAGGATAAAAAATTCAATAGAGAAAAAATAAGTTATAAAAATAAACGAATTCTTATTATTTTTCAATTATAATAATTTGATTAGTTGTATTAACTAAATAGATAACTATTATATTTATTAGTTATATTAATTAAAGAGAGAGCATGTATTAATACTTTCCTTATTTATCTTTAAACATTTAAAACATAAAATAAAACTAGTGGTTTGTATTCATTTATCACATTTATCACAGTAATCTCATTTCTCTCCTGAACCATCCCCTATATATATGTGTGTGTGTGTGTGTGTGTGGAAAGAATCAAGAAAAAACTCATCCTTAGAGAGAAAACTTTAAAACTCATAAAAAATTATTTTCAATAAAATAATATTTTCAGTTTTTTTTCATCTTCTTATATTTTGTTACTCTTTACTAGAAAAAAATCGATGTAGTGCACATATGCAATAGTGTTGTATTACACATGTGCAATAGTGTATTTTATATGTTTAATAGTGTTTAATTGCATATATTCAATAGTGTGCATGGTATATGTGCAATAATGTTGTATTATATGCACAAAAAATTAATTAATTAATTAAAGTTGGTGTAGTGTATATGTGCATTAGTGTTGTATTACATATACGAAATAGTGTGTATTCGATATGTGTAATAGCCTTATATTGTATATATGTACAATAGTGTGTATCAAATATGTACAATAGTTTTGTATTTTATGCAATAAAACACTCTTACATATATGCAAAATACAAACTATTGTACATACGCAATACACCAACAATGTTGTTTTATTTATTTATTTATTTTTTATTTATTATTTTTTTACTATATCAACATGCTGAATAATGAAAGAACAAAAAAAACTACAAAAATATATATTTTTTAAAAGTTAAAAACAACTCTTGAAGAGTTTTTAAGTTTTCTGTATAAGAAGAGTTTTATATTAATCCAACCTCTCTCTCTATGTCTATATATAGCGTGTGTGTATGCATAAGCGTCAAAAAAGAACACTGGATAACATAATCACATAAAGAAGAACCAATAGCAAAACAATTTCAGCAGTAGTGATTTTAGCAGTGAAGTCAATAAGTTAAAAGAGTGAAGAGTTATCCACTAAGCACAATTTAATTCAAATAAGCTTAGAGCTGAATCATTTATATATATTAATCAATTTTAATATAAAAAATTATATATATCCAACATAGAATACTTGAGAGATATAATTAAACCTTACGGTCTAGTTCGACTGGTTTCCGGTGTAACCCGCGAACTAAACCGTTTACTACGGTTTAAAATATTTGAAACCGATCAACCAAACGCTAAGAGAAGAAACTGGCCGTGAAACGAAACCAATGACCGGTTTAGACGGTTTCATGGTTTGGAACCAAACCGTAAACACCCCTATCAAACACATTACTATATGCTGCCATTTGACAGCAATAATAATTATTAATTAGTTAATTGAAAAGGTAACCAACAACGTTTTAACAAATACGTTTTAATTAATACAAATTTAAAAAATAAAACCACCAACACTGTTCTTAAAAAGAAACTTGGAACAGGTGACTTCCCATTGAAAAGTTTTATGATTAACCAAACCTTCTTAGTATAGGGTGTTTATCATTTCGGTTTGGTTGTTGGTTTTTTAATTTGAAATATTTTGTCTCATATTGAAGAAATTCAAACTAAATTCTTATTCGGTTTGGTTTTGAATAAGCCAAGCAACTTTTTTAAAACAAAAAACATAAAAATATTTTTTCACTAAAATGGATTGCGCTAAATAAGATTGGAATAAAGTTTGGAATTGACCACTTAACTAAATGATATAACTTAAATACTATTGTTTGATATTAATTTTCCTTTTCTTAATCGGTTTGAACGTAATCCAAATTTGTGAAACTGAAAGCCAAGTATTTAATTTGGTTCGGTTTTGAACCATTTCGGTTTGATTAGATTTTCGGTTTCATCCATTTAAAACCATATGAAGAAGACCTGTTTGTTAGTAGCATGATTTCACCAACCTCATGTTAGATCCATGATGGTCTTAGAGTGAAGGATGAATTTATGATCTCTAGAAATTATTAGAGCGTTAGACAGTTTGTGTGATATGATATATCAAGACAGTCTCACAAAGAGACAGAGAATAGACGTAGCTATATAACAATGGTAAGATACATAACAATGGCATTTAACTCTAGCATATATCGGGAGTATTATTAAAGGAACAAATATTAAGTATTTGATTGGTCGTCCAAACACTTGGTTTGCCAAAGTTGAATGTTTTTTTTTTGGATATATACGGTAAATTTTTGGTCAAATTTAGGACAAGTCGAAAATATGATTTTTCGCTTTTTTTTCTTTTTTTTTTGGTTGGTCAATCCTAGCGGTCTAAATGTTAGTCTCACATCTTTATTTTCTAATCATTCTCTAATGCAACAAGCATTGGAGAATAGATGTTGTATCAGATCTTCTATAACACTTGACATCATCTATAAGCCACACACAGCTAGTGACCGAATATAGGTTGGTGATGTTTAGATCCTTCGTACAACGAGAAGACTTAACTCATGGGAATTGTTGATGCTTCCCACTACTTTTGAGTTGCACGTGAAGTGTCATTTTGATGTTATACTTCAAAAGTATGTGAAGTGAAGTTTAGAGGTTCTAAACTTTACTTCAGAGATTGAACTAGAGTTATCTGTAGCATATTTTTCTACAATACTTGACAGAATACTTAAGTTTTACATTAGAAATTTCCTAAAAATCCATAATAATATCTAAACATTGATTATCGTACTATTTTATTGACAGGGCGGCAAAGCTAGGAACAAAGTTGGAATGGATGGGAAACACGGTGAAAATGATAACGGGTCCAATGCCGGCCATCAAATTTGACAAGGAAAGACGAGTCAAAACTTGGTTCAATAATCTGACTAGCCCCGTAAACAGTGATGATAAAACCCTTGATAAGGGGACATGTATTCAACTGGGAAATGGTGAGCTAGTGCCTAATGACGCCATGGAGGACTGCATGAGATTCCTGGAAGAAGAATGTGTCGCAATACCTTGGAAGAAAGGAGATGTTATGCTTGTCGATAATCTGATGGTCCTTCATGGCCGACGACCACTGCTAATACCGCCCCGTCGCATACTTGCATCTCTTTGCAAGTGATGATCGAACGATTCGACCTTTTGATTTGATTAATCACATTTTACTTTCTTATTGCAACGTAATGAATAAATATTTATCCAGGTTGAAGGTAACTAAACATAAAATAAATGTTACCTTAAATATCCCGGTGTTTTTCTATTTGTTATTGTTGTGTTATGTTACATTTATTGCTTCTGCAATACAAACTAAACTTATACAAGGGTTAGTAAAATCATGGCCGGCTGGAGGGTGGCGATGGTCGGACCGTCGATCTGGGCACGCAATTTTTAGGAGCAAAACTTATTTTCAAAACCTTTTGTATCTATATTTTTTATATATACATTTAAAAATATAAAACTTAGATAATATGAATTGCTCTTTACCATCTTATAATTATTGGGCCCAAAATTCTTTTTTATCCATAATCTATTTAATCAAGTTTAAATTATTGGGCCCAAACTAAAACTAAAAACTACAAAAATTAAATAAAAACCCGATTCAAAATAAAAGAAAAGGCAGTCGATTAAAATTTCTCTTTGGTTACTTCCTTCTTTACGAATGTTGAACAACGACCAACCTAGCTGACCACCACTGTTGGTTCATTGTTAACCACCAGGCTCCTCCACGGTTGACCAAGCTTGCCACCGAGGACCAAGCTATTTTTTTTTCCCAATGTTAGGAGAGTTTTACAAATCATTGGTTAATCGTTAGTTATTACGGTATTTTTTTTAATAATATATTTTTCAATGTTTATTGTTATAACATTAAGACTCGCTTAAAAAAATTACCTTATATATTTCTTTACTCACTAAGGCTATGTGCCTTTTTATTTTGGCTCGGCCAAGGTATTCAAATTCTCAGAGACGGCAATGAGTAAAATATAAACACATATCATTTCTCTCAATCTCTACACTGATACCCACTGCCGTTGGCCCTCCCTCCACCGTTTCCGTTTCTACTACCACCTCCATTGTTGCCACTCCTTGCCAGCTGTGCACCACTAAGGATTCGATTAGATATCCTCATATATGCTTGTAGGATTAAACGAGTAGATACCAACGGAGTTTGGTTGTCAGAAAAAAATGTAGCTGGTGAAGCGTTTCGTGTTCCGGATTAGCGACCGTAGTTGTTGAATCGAGGTGTTCAGCTTTTCTCGATTAGCAAAACCGTTTAAGGTTTTTCTATTTTAAACACCCTATGGTCTCTATTTTGTGGTGCTTTTGCACTCTGGTGGGCGACCCAAAGTTTGGCTTAGATCATTTCGTAGGTTTATTTATTTCCGATGTGTTAACTGGTTTTGTTAAAGCTCGCGTACAAAACCCTACATTAATAAGTGAAAACAATTAAAAATACTTTCTAGCCAAACGAATCGTGTTTGGGTCAAAAGATGAATATTTGTGTCCAGTTCTAGTTCACGTGTCTTAAACAATTTACGAGAACGCTCGTGTTGAGGTTCACTCGCGTTCGGACTCATGTAAGGTTGGTCCACCAACTCAAACAAGATCCATTTAACACCCCTGGTTACCATGGTGATTATTAAGTAAAACTTTGACAAACCTTACATGCAACTACTCCTATATTAAATATTAACTTCACTTTCCAGCTTTCAACGTGTTTTCAGTGTTTTTTACGGCATAAACACTAGTTTGTACAAGTGGGTTTGCTAGAGAAACCCAAGGAATATGCTGGGTGTCTCCTCAAAAGTCATTTTTTGTCCTTTTCTTGTTTTTTGTTTTTTATTACTTTTTTGGTTTTGCCTTTTAGCTATCTTTTGTTTTAGTTTATTTATTTATTCTGTTTGTTTTTTTTGTGTATTAGTAACTTTTTTATACTTTTTTTTAATAACTTTTGTTTTCAACAATTGGTTATAGTCAATCGGCTCGACTTTAAAATTCCTTGAAACAACATAAATAAAACGATATTTATATATACATATCAACGAGTTCGTAAAAGTAAAAACAAAATTATGAAGTTAATCTAAACGGCAGCGCCACCCGTGTCGTCATCGTCTCGTCTACTTGTGGCGGTGGGCCTATCCTCAGCCTCGTCTTCGTCTTCGCGTGGGTGTCTGACGCCTGAGGTGCCCGCCTTGTGGTCAAAACGTGGAGGTAGCAATCTGTACTCCTCACCATGTTGTCGGGAGGCCTCCCGCTTTACCACATAGGCCATCTGACCCTGGAGGCGTGACATCCCCATTATGGAATGGTAACATCCGGTGCTCTCTTCTTTGTAAATGGGCGTTAGTGGCCGCATCCAAACGCACGGCGCTATATGTACGCAGAACGTGTTGTGGGTCCTCATGGTGCGACGGCCGGTATCAAAACGATAAATTAACGTTAATTGTATGAAGATACAAAGGAATTTAGACGATAACAAAATGTACTTGATCACCGCTCTCACCATATGCACCTCCGGCTCCTCGAATGGTAGAGGCACGACAAATGGGACCGTGACGTAAGAGGGAGCCTCCTGAGAAGTCATCGGCCGGTAATGTCCGTTAATCTTCCAGCAATATTCATGCTCTGTGTCCGAAAACAGTCCAACTTAGGCAGGACTATCGGTGGCTGAATGGGTAGATCAGCCAGCCGCGGCCCATAACCCAAACTGAGCGTAATCCACATCACATGTGAGCCATCGAGCAATGACTCGTGGGCCTGCCTGTGCCACTAAAGGGCGAAGTAGTCGTCGAACGCACGATCCAGGTTGCAAGTAGGCACCGCAAAAAAAAAGTTGCAGAGGTTGTAGCGTTCGGCCCCTTGATGACAAACTTGCATGGTCAAAGGGATCATCCTGTGCAAGTACATGTACAACAAAATGTTACGTTACGCTACGTTACATTACGTTACCTTATGTTATGTTACGTTACGTTATGTGCAATAGGCTCCTGATGGATGAGGTCTTGATGTCAGTGGTGGTGTGCAAGAAGGCACCATCGCCAATCGTCATCCATCAATGGCGCAACACATCATCCGATGTGCTAGCATATCTCCTCCAGCGTGTATAAGTTGAGTGCCACCGCAAACTCCTCCATCGACAAGTAACAATCGTGCCCAAACATGTAGAAAGTAACCTCCGCCTAAGCATGATCGGCATCAGGAGCCAAGATCGGATGTTGCTTCCTCCCGACGGGCGTGACATGAAACAATATTAACAAGTTAGGTAAATTGACTTTAACAAGTTAATTGAAAAGCAAAGAATTCCTGAAAGTGATCATAGAGTAAAACTGTAGCCTGAGCGCCCGGCACACAGCCTCGGTAATAGTAAACAATTTGCGCCGCGGTGAAGCCAGCTCGACAATCTCAGTGAACCTCTCCCTCTCACCACACTCATTTATGAAGGTCCATGACAAGGTCGAGGTAGCCTGCAATTCCATATGCCGGAGCTACTGGAAGTAGATATGCGGTGTGCTTCGCTCCTCAAAATTCAAAGGCCCATAGCCTACTAGAAGCTCATTCCCGGTAACGTATTTATCCGTCGTCTATATTTAAATTATACTTATTAAATTTATAAAATGAATTCGTTAAGATAAACTGGCCTCATATAATCCAAACTATGACTGATTGGCAATTATAAGTCCCGACTATCGAAAAGGCAAAATATAATCCTAACTATGCATGTGGGTGGAAAATTAATGGAAACTTAACCATCTGTTAGTTTTTATGACGTGGCGGCTGAGTTGTCTCGTAACCGGCTGACTGGGATGCTGATGGGGCTTCTGAGTTGGCTATTAATTAAAAAAAATTCTTAAATAGTGGGACCCACTTGAATAAATTAAACCAAACCTAACATTTCCCATTATTAATGAAATAAATAAAATCCCAAATTCTTAAATAATATAGTATAGATTTACCAAATTTACTGATAATTACCATTACAGATGACCCCATTATTCAAGTGTGCCATATGCCATTATAGATGACCCCACTACCAAATTTCTTTTTGAGAAATGTAATTTACTGTTTTAAGGGATTTGATGTGTATTTTCTCAGTGTAACTAATCTAGGTGTGCTTTGGTGCATCTGAGCTTGTTTAAATCAAATGGGAGATTGTTGGGCCTAATGGATTAATTGAAATTTTATCAGCCTCACCAGTTTTACCTAACTATGGAACTCGAGCAAGCTCAAGCACTCCGAGCATGGAAAGTACTTCCTAGAGCATGGTATTATGTTCAAGCAGAATATGTCTTCGTTAGCTTCGAGCAAGCTGCACTTCGTCGAGCAAGGTTGTTCTTGTATCAAGCATGGTTTATTACTGAGCAAACCTTTGATATAACTTAGCTTAATCTGAGTTTAAGAGCAACTTAGTGGGTCGAGCAAGGTTGGAATAATGAATAATCTCATGTATGCTGGTAGGAAGGTCGTGGAAATTTATCAAAGTGTTACTCCCAGCATGATTTGGCCTCGATGATGTCTACAGTACGTGAATATAGTTAGAATGCTCAAATACAAATAATATAGGCTGAAGAGATTCGAGCAATAATTTGTTTGCTCATAGGAGCTATCCGTGCAAAGTTTGGTTTGCTCATGAAGATTGAAGCTTTCTTGAGAGGAATATTTTCACTCTAAAAGCATTCTAAGTATTGATATGCTCGAAGTAATGTTCCGAACTTACTCATGGATTACAAGGTCAAAGGGGCTCTATTCGCCAATAAAAATGTCTGCTCGAAGACCTGTTTTACACTTGCATTTTATTTTACAGTGTTTTATAATAATTAAGGTTTCTTGAAGGAATGCAAGGGTTCCTATAAATAGAATGATTAGGTCACATTGATGGGATACCTGATAATACCTCTTTGAACAATTGGCGGTCGCAGCTGACAACTTTATTCCCTAGTTTTAGTGTTTCTCAATGAATATTGACATAAATGATATTGGAAATTTTTTAATGTTTAATTTGTTCTATTCTTCAGTCACTTACTATAATTAGAAACTTAATGTTTAATTTTCCTGGAAAAGCATACATGATCTTCGAGAACATACTTTTTTTTATTTCGGTCATTTAGTCCCAGAACTATTTTTTTCACATCATTTAGTTCCGCTTCATAGCTTGGTTCTTCGTTTCGACTAAACGCTGGATAGAAATTGAGCTTTCTCCAAAAGGGGTCTATATCTTTTAATGGAATACGTATATTTTTAGTAGTATACCGGTACAATCGACAAGAACACGGCACCCCCATAAACGTAAATAACTGGTGGCTGAACGGAGCTCCTGTATTTTCCATTTGGTCTCCCAAATCCAGCTCTTTTCAAGTAATGTAAGAGCCGTAGTCGACACCCTATTATGCAGTTTTTCAGACAATTGGAGTCGATGGTACTTCTTGATCCTAACACGGGAGTCTTCAAAGGTTTCACCGATTTCTTCCATATGGGAATTAACAACTTCAAGGACATACACCACAATAGAGTCTAGCGTATTTTTTGGCCCCTAAGTTACCTTTTGAAGTTGGTGTGCTGGCTCTCAAATCGGTTTATTTTATGCTCACCGAAGTTTCAGCATCGTTAATGCACCAAGATACAAACTTTTGTTTGTATAGCACCTACTAGTTGTTACGAATATAATTCCAAACCTCTGAAAAAAATAAAAACAAAACTTTATGAAATGTACAACTAGATATTAATAAATGCTAGTAACCGTATGCGCTTGAACAACTCACTGCGTCTCCCGTCTTTAGCTAACATAGCTTCCATTGGAATGCAGTTATAGTCAAAGTTAGTTGTTATCGATGACATGTACAGCACCTTCCACCAGTACGCGAAGTCAGTACCAATATCTACTTGATAAAGAATGTTACACTTTTTCTATAGCACCTCAGATTTTTCATATTTGTGTTCGTTTATGTTTAACCCGATTGGGAAATTTAATTCTAATCTTTCGTATTAATAAAATTATGAATTTATTAGTATTTAACTTTGTTAAACTTAGTTTATGCCCTCATGACTTTCAAACTCATCAATCAACCCCTAGAAACCCTTAAGATCGCTTAAAATGGCTAAAAACCACATTTATGAAAGTGCAGGGACAAAAACAAACATTTTGGAAAAACCTGGTAGAACCCAACCCACTGTGCATCGCGACGGGGGTGTGCTCAGTCGGTCCCGTAGGCAGGACTAGCTTTCAAGCAGTCTTCAAGTAGTGCATTGGGCTCTTTCATTAACTGATAGAAATATCAGCTAGTCCGCCATTTTTATTTCTGACGTTCTTGGTGGAAAAAAATGTGAATGAAAGATCCCACTTAATTGAATTGGATTTTGTTTAATGTTAGATCCTTCCTATACCGACCCCAAATCATGAAAATTAGGGCCTAATCTAAGCAATATGTTATAACATTGTCCACATCCATTTTCTTTTTGTACAATCGAAATCCTTAGGCTAGTTGACTTGATTTTGTCACCGATAGCTTATTTGGTTTCCCTAAACGAATTATTACCTAATAAAAGATTTTGGGGTGTTGTATTTAATCAAAACACATCCCCAAAACCTAAAAACTACCGTATCTCAGCCATCCTCCCTATAACGCAAGAAATTCCTCTCCCTCTGGAAAATTGTTCAAGATTATTCAACTTATTAGAGCATCCGTTGACTTTCAAGTTTCAAAACCCTTTAACCTCAATTTTCTCTTAGTTCTAATTATTGTTCGAGTAGGTTGTCTTATGTATTTTTCTGTATTTTTATCTTCTTAACAAAAGCCCTAAATCAATTATAGTGGTTGAAGGAGTTTTGATGGTCAATTTGATCTTGATCCGTTTAAGGGCATACAATTCAATTTTATGGTTTCTCAGCTACTACTTCTTCTGGTTAAAACTAGCTTTCAGGCTAGAAGACTTTTTTGTTCGGGTTTAGGTGAGTAATCACTCCCCTTGTTTATTTTGTATCACACTTGGAGTGGTCTGTAATTAGAGTCTTTCATTTGAGGTCTATCATACACCGTCTTGGTAGCCAAAGCCCGATTCGCTACGCAATTGTCGAACGACACCAATTATTTCCTCTTTCAATTAATTTTTGACGCTAACAATAATGGTTTGCTTATTTCTTACATATTATATTATTACAACAAAATCTTGTGATTACTTACTCAACCTCGTATTAAAAAATGTATTCTATTTTTTACGCATATTGCAGGTTATTCTTTGGTTTGAAGTAAATGTTGAAGATCACATAGAATGGGCTTTAGTTTATAAATAAAAAAGACAAGTTGTTATTACATTATTTTTTTTGGTTTTATTTATAATTGATTGAGATTTATGTACTTGATTTGAAATTAATAAAATAATTTTAGATATTGTCATTTAAATTGTATGATAGTGTCTTGTGAGCTGTGAACCAACAGTTCACACCCCGGCATATTCTGTCGTAGGTTGGGGTGTGACAGATTGGTATCAAAGTCGTAGGCTATAAGATGGGTCATTAGAAATTGCCTAGTAGCATGCTAAGGACCCTATATGTGCTTCTGTGTGGCCTTATGTGTTTTATTTAAAAGTTTACATCTTATTTAATATTTAATAACATTAGTATTTAATCATGTACATGCACACAAAAACTCGGAGGTACGCCTCATTCTAAAAATATTTTTTAAATAAATTATCAGATTGTTTTTATTTATGGAAAATTCCTTAAGCATTCCAATGATTTTTATTTTTACTCCTTCTCCTTAAGGCAAAGGGGTATGGTGGGTTCTTGTATTAACTGGAAGGGGGAGAATACTATGAGTCCGGTCTTGCGAAAATGATCCCAAGAATCAAAGGAAAGACTTTATTCCTTTCCTGAAGGATCTCGAACATCATATCATCCGGAATCTTAAGTGGTCAACGTAGCCAATGTGATGGTTACCGACTCTAAATTATCAAACCAAATTCACGGTGATTTATTGGATAAGTTCAAAAATTCATAATTATGTAATAATTATTATTTTTAAATGTTTAGTTGGGGATCCATGGATCCTCCCACTATCCAATTTTCTCAATCCGTTTTAATTATGATATTTTGTTGGAGCATTATCATCCGTGGTGGTTCACGAGATGCTCCAACTACCCGTATTTGATTTCGTTAATTCGTTATTTAGTTGAACCAATTAAAATGCCATGGAATGCTCATGGGCGGTTCAATCCGATTATCTCGATGATTCGTTATTTAGTTGGGCCAACAAAATGCTATGGAAAGCTCATGGGAATCCTAACTCACAAATTTATTTTTATATGCTAACAAGTTGGGACAACAAAATGCCATTGAAGGCTCATGGAAAGCCCAACTCATCGAAGAAAATCCGTTTATTCATTTATTTACTTTATTTTATTTAATCAAATTTATATGATTTGATTTATTCACTTTACTTAAATTAATTAAAGTATATTAATTCTCATGATCTGACACAATTCTCCAAAGACATAGTTATCACAATTTATTTAAGCATTTTTCATTTTGTTATGTTATTTTAATTGTCTTCTCTCATTTATGTTATTCTATTTTATTTTATTTTATTTTCAAACTATCAAACACGTTTTAATTTTCACCCTCAATTTTTAATTATTAATATTTTAGTACTTCATAATTTGGTTAATCTCATGCTACTCTTCATGATTCACCACTTACCCTTCATCTTATAAAACTTTATTTTCGGTCATCGTAGAATGTCTTCTCTAAGAAACCGTCACTACACTCAACGTTGTTAATCTAGTTCTCATGATCGCTGTCTGGCCGCAAAGATCATCAATTAATTGGCTACTGCAAAGCCCACTATCATGACTCAAATCCAAATCCTCAACTCGAATGGTTCTGTTAGTGCATACGTCTATTGCTTTCGTCTTTGTCAAATGAGGTGAGCGGAGCTCTAAAGAAGCTAAAAGGTTGAGCATTTTAGATGGAGTAAAAATGAATATATTATTATATGGAGTGATAGAGAATTTGAATATGAGCATGTAGGCGAAAAAGGCACGTAAAACGGAGCTATAACAAAGAAGTTATGCCCAAAACAGTTTTCTGTTTTTCTGGGGCATAACATATGCGCTGAGAACATATCGCTAGACATATGCGTCGGATGAAAACATATGCGTCAAAAATGCTCTTATCATTCTATATATAGTGATTTTGACATATGTTTTTATAACTTTTTGGTCCAGAACGTATATGTACTGATATTTGTCATATCTTGTTGTAAACCTTGATATATATGAGAAATAGAGAGAAGATAATGAAAAACCTTGTTGTTTTCGATCACGTTTAAGGATTTCGACCTTCACGTTGATTATATATATCGATCTACGTGTTGTTCACGACACGAACACGTTCCTACAAGTGGTATTAGAGCTTTGGTGCTCGATATCGGGAGAAAATAATAAGATACACTTGTTTCACGTCAAGAATTGATCTATTTCTCAACTCGTTAAAAAGTTCGTTTCGGATTCGTTAAAGTCAAAGCATATCCAAAATCTCAGAGTCTTTTGGTGCTCGATTCTACAACTAATCGTTAATCTAGTGCTTAAACTTTGCTTCTAACGTGCTCGTTTTTGATTCCGTGTGTCTGTATTAATCGGTTTGATTATTACTTGATTCAGATGATAATCAGTTGCTGTTTTACGTTTAGAACTGTTTAGGATTCATCTACGAGTGTGTTTGGGATTGAATTTGTGTTCAAATTGATGTCCGGTGAAGGTTTTGACGATTCCGGTGAGTTTCCGGCCAAATAACCCCTTTTCCGGCGACCTGAAAATCTTTTCATTCAATTTGATTCCAAATTCATTGTCAATGTTCTGTGTTGTTCGTGCTTCCTGTTCGGTGTTTGATCTATTTCGTGTTCGTTCCTAACTGAGTTTAGTTTTGTGTTCGAGTTCTTTTTGGTTCATTTGCTTAAAAGTTTAGTGTTCCTATTTGTTCATTCGGAGTTAAATTCGACTTCAGTGTTCATATCATTCTGATTCAAGTTCGAATTGCAAGTTCACGAGTTGTTTTTGGTGTTCGTTTCGCTTCATTCAGTGTTTCAGTTCGTGTTCGTGTTTGCTGCAATATTTCAAAGGCTGTTTTGGAAACATTAAGATCAGGGGCAATTTAGTCATTTTCAGAAACTAAAGTTTAAACGAGTGTTGGGTGCAGCTCGGTTCAGATCAGAAGATTAAACACGTAAAAATTCGAGTTCAGATCTGATTCGCATGATAAACGGGTTGTAACGAACCTGAACTTGCTGTCTACTGTTTTAACAAACCAAAAACGCGCTGAAACTGCTGATTTCGGTGCTGAAATTGTCAAAAACGTGCTGAAATTGCTGATTCCGCGCCAAAACGTGCTGATTTGCTGTCAAAACGTGCTGAAACGAACTGATTTTGCTGCTGAAACGGGCCGAAAACGCGCCAAAACGTGCTGATTTGCTGTCAAAACGGGCTGAAACGCGCTGATTTCGGCTGAAGTTACTGTTTTTTTGCGTTAAAAGTTGCTGAATCGCGTTTAAAACGAGCTGTAATGTGCTGAACTGTGCTGAAACGGACTGTTTTCGTGCTGAAGCTGCTGTTATATGAGCTGAAATTTGCTGAAATTGCTGAAACGTGCTGATTTTGTTGCTGATTCTCTGAAAAACTGGTTAAAACGAGCTGATGTTTGCTGAAACGCGCTGTTTTTGCGCTGAAATTGCTGAAACGAACAGTTTAAGTCCGTAAATGAGCTGAAACGAACCAGAAAGTTGCTGAAATTTGTTGTTTTGCTGATAACGAGCCTAAACAAGTCAAAAAGTTGCTGAAATTTGTTAAATTCAAATTACAAAAAAACTTGAAATTTTTCAAAAAGGAATTTTCGAGTTTGTTTAACGTTGAAGCAACACCGAGATGAAACAGAAGTAAAGTTTTGAAGAAAGAATTTGAAAATTTTGAAAAACTTGAAAATTTTCAAAATGGAATTTTCGAGTTTGTTTAACGTTGAAGCAACACCGAGAAGAAACAGAAGGAAAGTTTTGAAGAAAGAATTTGAAAATTTTGAGAATCGTTTGATTATCTAATCAAAAGATATTGCAAGCTTGTGAGCGAAATGAAACATATTGGGATTGAGAGATGAGAGTTCGAATACATTGAAAGGTTGTCCGATATACTTGTTGAAACTTCACCTGAAGATTTGGGTATAAACATTTTGTCAATACTATCAGACCCCAACACATACAATAGTCGCAATCTCTCCCGATTCATCGAGAAGCTAATGATGCATGTGCTAATTGAAAATTCTAAGAAGGTTGTGAAGGTTGATGATGAAATTAAAGTTGAAAATGATTAGTCTAAAAAGTTTGAAATGATTGATCAACTTGCTGAAAAGATTGTCAAATCTGAAGAACTATCACAACCATAATTTGAGAACACTCCAAAGTTCGATAATGATAGTGATTCAGAATTTGATGAAGAATTGGTTTTGGAATCATGGTGTCAGTCTACTTGTGATCCTCTGAAGTTGGAGTTGAGGGAAATTAAGGTTGAGAATGAAGCTGAGGAAGCTGTTGCTGGAGCTAAAGGAACTGAACCTATCCTCAAAGAAATCAAAACAGAAAGTTCAGACATCCCGACTGTTAAAGTCGAAGAGGTTAAGTTATTCGAGGTACACTCTGAACCTTCTTCTCATTATCATATTAAAATCAAATCAGAGTCTAATCATGAGTTGTTAAACATTCATAACATAAAGTCATATGAAAAATGTGAGTTACTTCATAAAGAAGGTTTAGAAAGAGATGTGGAGAATAAATTGTTAAAAACTCACAATGACTCTTTACTAAATGAGCTTAAACGTAATAAGGAAGCTTACGCTAAGCTTCAAACATGTGAAAAAGCACTGGGGGAAAAGATTCATCAAAATGAGAAAACAATTTTGATGTTAAAACAAACTGACGGTTGATTTGAAGCTTAATAGTTTCAAAGTAGCATCTCACCTCCTAGACAATATTCTCCCCAAACTGACAGGTAAAGATGAACTATCTGGGGAAGTTGTCTATGGTTATAATGATCATGGTTTAGGGTATAAGCAAGTTCAAACACCAATTTCCCCTAAGACAATAAAATTGGAAACAAGTGTGCGTGATCGTGTTCAAGAACCTCCGGTTAGAAAGTTTGTTGATCGGAGGAGATGCTTCAACTATAATGAAGTAGGACATGTGTCCTTTGTGTGTCCTAATCGTTATAAGTACGATCATGGTAGTCACCAAAAATTTGTTAATAAGGTTGAATTTGTACATGGTATAACATCTGAAAGTGATAAAGAAATCCGTCATCGAAATAAAACAAATAAGAATTTCTTTGTTCAAAAAGGCAAACGTGAACGAACTGAGGAACCTTCTTGTTATAAGAATCGTCCTAAGTTCGCTTACATTCCAAAATCCAATGTTGTTACATCTAAAATCAACCAAGATGCTCTTAAAACAGAAAAATAAAAATTTCAAAAATCAAAATCTAAAAATACGAGCTCAAGTGTCAAATCAAATTTGAATTTAAACGTTAAACCTAAAATTGTTGAGGATGTTGATTTGAAAGAGTGTGATGCAAAAAGGTTTGAAAGTTTGAAATTTTATTTGAAAAGATCCAAATCAAAGTTATATCATTGGGTTATCAAGAAAAAGGACTCAAATGTCAAATCTAAACAAGATTTTGTTGAGAAAGAGTCTTGTTCTGAAAGTTTGGATAACATTGTCATATCAGTAAAATCCGAATCTTCAGAAAATTCATATGTTAATTCAGAGAGTTCAGACAACAAGCATTATGTTGTAACAAATTTGTCTGAAACTTCTAAAAATGTTGAGAATTTTGAAAATGTCATGAGGTCCAAGACCAAGCGGACTTGGATTTCTCTGTTTTCTTATACTATGTGTGAAGGGGCTCCCATAAGTCATAATGTATATCATTGAAGCATGGTTGTGCTAAACATTGCCAAATCAATGGAGGGCGGGGCAAACACATGAAATCTGGAAAGATGGAGCTCATCACAGTTTGCTTTTCTTGTCCATTTTAGATTGTTTAACTGTTTATTCTTGTTAATGAGGCTGCCATTGGATTAACTAAAAGTGATCTTAACATATTTGTAGACCACATCAAACAGTCAAGTTTATTTTTGATAATGTTTTTGATTTTAGGGGAGTAAAAAATTTTGTGAAAATTCAAAAACATTTAAAAAAAAGAGAAAATTCAAAAACATTTTAAAAAAAATAATAAAAAAAAATTAAAAATGAGTTTTTGAAGCAAAAAGGGAAGATGATAGTACATTGATCATCTGGTCCCAAATCCAGTAAAAAGTAGGCATAAAAGGCTGTGTGCTTAACTGTATTAGTGCATTAGTAGGCCTTTAAAACAAACAAGTAAGAAAAAGTATGTGATATAAACATAAACATTGGCGAATCTAGTGGGGAAACATCTTGAAGCTTGATTAATATCTGTTTTAAGCATAGAAAAGTTTAAAGATTGTTGTGTGTGTATGTGTTCATTTTGTAAAGAAATTAAGCTTATTTTCTTATTTCATTTTGCAAAGAAATTCAACTTAATTTTTTCTTTATTTTTATTCAAATCTTGGATCCTCTTTTGCGCGATAAGATTACCCGACCTGAGGGTTAAGATTCGGATATTCTGCTTTATTTTCTTGGTGTTTTGTATAAAGCTTTGAACTTTCTCAGCGCGATGATACGGTATTTTCCGACTTGGTTGTTAAAGCCTTATACATCTTCAACTTATTTTATCTTTTTATTTTGTTAAAATGGAACCTTATCTGCGTGTAGTAATACCGATCTTAAGGGAAAATTTTAACGTTCTGAGTTGTTTTTCTTTATTATTTTTGCATGAGTCACAGCTAATCGATTTTAAGGATCAAAATGAAAAGTATACATGTGAAAAACTCACTGTATAAAGATATACAAATTATGTCTGATGGGTGGGGTCCACATAAGATTCGTGTTTAATTGAACCAAATTAATAGAATCACAGAAATTCCTGAATAATTTGTTTGGAAGGTTTACGCTGACAATAATACCAACGACTGACTTAACACCAGTCATAATAAATGCTGAAAATAAAACTGTGATAGAAGGGCAATTTGGTCAATATGATTCCTTTCTCAAACTCACCAAAATATGTAATGGTTTACATGTTTGTAAATAGCTTTGAAGTTTATTTGTTACTGTCTTTATTGCTTTTCATTGAAACCAAAAATTTTTTATTTTTTCATTTTATTTTCGACTGTTGATGTTGGAATACAAAATTTTACAAAATCAATTGGAAACATACTTAAATGTTAGTGTTTTTCAAGATCATTAATTTGGACTTGATAAACAACTTTTTGTTGATGTTCATGGTGGTAAATTGTCAAAACGGTTGAAAATTTTTACAAGTATTTGAGTATGCTTACATTATTAATTAAGATTTTCAACTTACAATTATCATGAGTAACAGGTCCCATCAAGACATAAAGCTTGAGGTGAAGTTGTTAGATGATCAAGAATTGAGGGGGATTCAGTTATGGAAAGTGTCAAAGACTATACAAACAGAAACGATAATGTTTAAACAATTTTTTGAAGCTTGACGTCAAATATTCTTTGCACTTAAGGAAGGAATTAAGAATTTGAAAGAGACGTGACAAGCGATACCCAGAGCAAAAATGTTGAAGCACTTGATTTGAATGGAAAGAATCAGCAATATCCGAGGGGGAGTCTGTTAGTTCATACGTCTATTGCTTTAGTCTTTGTCAAACGAGGTGAGAGGAGCTTTAAAGGAGCTAAAAGGTTGAGAATTTTAGATGGAGTAAAAATAAATATATTATTATATGGAGTGATAGAGAATTTTAATATGAGCACGTAGGCGAAAACGGCACGTAAAACGGAGCTATAACGAAGAGGTTATGCCCAAAACAGTTTTCTGTTTTTCTGGGGCATAACATATGCGCTGAGAACATATGTGCCAGACATATGTGCCAGAAATGCTCTTATCAGTCTATAAATAGTGATTTTGATGCTTTCATAACTCTTTGGTCCATAACGTATATGTACTGATATTAGTCATATCTTGTTGTAAACCTTGATATATATGAGAAATAGAGAGAAGATAATGAGAAACCTTGTTGTTTTCGATCACGTTTAGGGATTCCGCACCTTCACGTTGATTATAGATATCGATATACGTCTTATTCACGACACGAACAAGTTCCTACAGGTTCTGCTTCACCTGCTGCTCTGAACAACTTTAGCTACAAGCAATTCACTAGTGCTAAGCCACCCAAATACCTTGGAGAAGAAAACGCCACTAAACTCTTCAATGGCTTGAGAAGATGGAGAGCGTATTCATCGATTGTGAATGTGCAGACCACACAAGGACCAAGTTCGCAACGAGCGTCTTTGACGATTGAGCTCTCACTTGGTGGAATACTTTCAAGACCATCCAAGGAATCGAGGTCGCTTTAGCCATGTCATGGGATGATCTCAAGGAAGCTATGAAGAAGGAATTTTGCCCCAAACAACTGCAATAGCTGGAAACTAAATTCTTGGAACTCAAACAAATTGGTGGTGATAAATCTACTAACTTGAATTGCTTCAAAGTGCTCAGTCTTCTAGTACCTCACCTTATAACACCCATAACTTGTGCCCTTTGCAAGTACATTCATGGGTTACCAACAATTTTTCGTGGTGCCGTAGTCAGTTTTGACCCTCTTACCATTGGTGAAGCTATTGCCCTTGCTGCTACCCTTTTAGATGACCATGTTAGGGATGGAACCCCTCTCTAGAAAAGATTCTAAGCCTACACCTTATAAAACCAAGGCCGAATCCTCAACCAATGCTAAGGTCGAACCTAAAACCACTCCACACAACAACAACACTTCCTACTACAACAAGAAACATAAACCCAATCATTAAAACTATGCTATTAACCAAGCACAACTAGACCCAACCTTCCCAAAAAAGAAAAGTTACTCCGGTTCTTTCCCCTTATGCTCCATTTGTAACCTTCATCATCCGTTTCAAACCCCATGCTGTCTTTGCACCCAATGCAACCACTATGGTCATCTTGTAATGCTTTTCGTGTGCCACCTAATGCACAAGCCGTTCCACAACGGTCAGTCTCGCCTGCTCAACCCGGTGCACCTACCCTGCATGCTTGCTACAATTGTGGATACCCTAATAATCTTAGCAACATGTTTCCTTGTAAGTCTCAAATCTGGATCACTAAAATGAAATACCAACTAAAAAATGATTGAGTGGAATCCAAACACGTGATGAATCAAGAAATAAATAACAAGAACACAAGCATACGATTCAAAGCACACGTTTATTATAAACGTTGGGTACTTAATCCCGAAATTCCAAAACTGGTAACACCTTTAGAGAGAATAATAATGATCGTCCCCTACAAAATAATAAACATAAAGCTTATATAGGTTAACATAAGCCACACAGGCTAAGCCCGAACCCAATCTAAACCCAAACCCGTCAAGCCCACCAAAATCCATAAATGGATTTTAGTTTACACTAAATAAAGCTGTAAACCCTTTAAAAAGCATAAACCACAAAATATGTCCTAACAATATCCCCTTGGTTTATTGCTTTTCTTGGTCATGTCTTGCCAACAAAAATGAAATACATTGTCTTGTCTCGGCTACCAGTACATTTTGTCTTGAAACATTATTTGATCCGCCAACTTATCAAACCGGCTGGTCAGGTTTTGGACCCTAATCTTCCTTCTTTTACCAACTGCCACCCTGGTTTGGGTTTTGCTCAGCCTTACAGTTCCATCCCCACGAACCCGGTTTCTATTCACCCTCTTCTTGACCCTTTTTCAGTTAATCTTGATGCGGATTCACTTTGACTTTTCTTTTCACCTCAGGCGGATCCATCACTGCATGCTACTACCTTTTGACCCTAAGCACTTGAGCCCTTCTCATCTCCAACTTCAGTCTTCTTTCTTCCCTATCCAGGTCCATCCTGAACATGTTGTCTTCTTAGAGTCACTTATTTTGGCTCGTATTTTCATTGCGCTTTTGGAAATCCCACAAAATAATAACTTCTGTTCCTTTTGACACCGTCTTTTCTTCGCATTGTTCCCAAAAAGAATCACCCATAACCTTATCTGTACCAAACAAACAATAACACAAACAAGATTATGGTCACCAGATGAAGACTTTCAGTTAACAACAATAGTTTTCGGTCAACCAAAAACCAAGAGTCATCAACATGCATGAGTCCTTGGTTTCCGAGTCATTTTCTCCAACATGATGATATTGTCGTCAGTGTATCAGCAAAATTACAGAAGACCAAACCGAAAACACTTATGAATATAAGAACCTTATGCAATCAGAAAACACGACTCTAAGTTTCAAAACACATTATGACAAGAATGCCAACACTATAATGACTCAAGCTTTCTTACCTTGATGATGAACCGATAACCTTTAATGAAGCACAAAGAATGTGAAGATGATAATGAAAAACCGAGAACCTATAATGAAGAACAAAATATGAAGATGATGATGGAAGCTCTAGAGTCTTAGGTTTAGAAAGAGAGTGGCTTTAATTTTGAAAAATTGATTTGACAGTAACACTTCTCTAAAAATCTTTAGATCATGGGTATTTGATAATCATGGGCCGAAAAAATTTTTAAAACAAAATATCTAGCGATCTCGGTTATTTGGGCTCAGAACTCAACTAGGCCGCGATGTTTTTTTAGACCATATTTTAACAAGATCCAACATGTTTTTAAATTTTAGCAAAATCTAATTCCCGTAATGCGCTCGTTTTGACGATAATAAAATATATTTATAGAAAACACGACAAATAAAATAAACTCAAGAATAAAAATAAAAAATAACCTTTTTACAACTTTTATTGACTTTTTGGGATCGAATGTTCTAGGTTTAATCAAGGAACACTTCTCAATACACACATACTTTGTAAGATTTGGTCTATTGTCAGTATTGTTGTCCACTTAAACCCATGCCTTTAATACTTACTTGCCACAATTTTGGTTTGTAGGAGCTAGTAGAACCCACACTTAAAAGCTTAGAAACCACTTCACCAAGTTTCATTTATAGTTTTACTGGACCAAGTCACCCCAATTTGACTTCAACCCCCTGATGTTGGCCAAAAATTTTGGTGATAGTACAATTTTTCATTTTAACAAACCTGGAATATTTTGCAAAATCAAAAATTAAGGTTGAACGTTGGACGTACATGCCACGCAATACGGACTTACATATCTTACATTCAAGGTGTTTAGGACTTATAACGATTCCCCCACCTCTGTAGTTATAACTTTAACCCTTTAAGTTTGTATATTTTTAGTCAACTTTTGGTTGATTTACTAACACTTTTTGAACCTTTTATGAACAATCATTATTAAAATATTGCATTTATTGGGTTGACCAAACACTAACAGGCATGTGTTTAACCCAGCTTTTCGTCCCTTTCCTTAGGCAAGACTTAGTTAAATCTACAAGACCCTAAGATGTGTCCCACATTGAACAAGCTCAATTAGGTTCCAACAAGTCAACGGTCAAACCGAATTTTCATTCTCTTAGGCTGAGCCTACATACACATAAATTACAGAGTCCGTTCGTTCCTGCTACATCACCTTACGTGTTGATCTTAATGTTCACAAAAAGATCCATATCATTTCCCAATGCAACGAAACAATATTTTTGTATTTTGAATTTTATAATAATTTTTTGTATTTTTAACGAAAGCAAGTAAAACACACACACACACACTCACACTATTTTTGTATTTTTGCATTTTTCTCATCCTAAACACACGCACACTATTTTTGTGTTTTTGTCTTTTTCTACCCCTAAATTTGTGTAAAAAGAAAATTAAAAAGAAAAAAAACTTATATGTCCAAATTTAAACTCTAAAATCAATCATTGAAACAAAGCATTTTTAGGAACCCTACAAGCACATCAAACCGAGATGCACTAACTGGTTTAGTAAATAAGTTTGCCACATTATTATCAGTGTGGACTTGTTCTAAACGAATTAATCTCCGTTCGTAGCAATCTCTAATGAAATGTATTTTAATGTCTATGTGCTTGGTTATAGAATGTTAAACTGGGTTTTGTAACAATGGAAATCTTCTTATCATTATCACAAAAGATATGAGTGTCAAGAAAATTCAAACCATAATCCTGCAATTAATGTTGCATCCAAATCACTCGTGAGCAACAAGCAGATGCTACCACATATTCAGCCTCAGCAGTGGATGTCGACACTACTTGCTGTTTCTGGTACTGCCATGAAATGAGCCTATCTCCTAAAACCTGACACCCAGCAGATGTAGATTTCTGGTCAATATCACAACCTCCATAATTGCTTTCAGCAAAAGCATATAAGTCAAATTCTGAATTTTTAGGATGCCAAAGACTTAACTTCGGTGTCCTTCTCAGATATCTAAAAATTCTTTTAACAGTAGTTAAATGAGAGAGTTTAGGATTAGCCTGATATCGTGTACATTGACAGACTGCAAATATGATATTGGGATGACTAGTAGTAAGATACATTAGTGACCTGATCATTGATCTATACTGAGTTTGCTCCCCAGATGGTCCATCTGAATCTGATGTGAGTAAAGGTCTTTCAACCATTAGAGTTGCAGTTGCTTTAGAATCTTACAGTTTAAACTTGACCAACATATCTTCAACATATTTTCCTTGATGGAGCAAAATGCCATATGAGCTTTGTCTAACCTGAAGACCCAAGGAATTCTTCATCTCTCCAATAGAACTCATCTCAAATTGCTTCTTCAAAACCGATTCAAATTCAACACACAACTGTTGATTTGTAAATCCAAAGATGATATCCTCCATATAGATTTGAACCAGAATAATATCGCTGTTGATTCTTTTGATGAAAAGAGTTTGATCAATCATTCCACGCTTGTGCCCTTTTGTGTAATCTTCCCCTTCTCTCCTCCTGTAAAAGGATGCATACCCTCCATTAATGGTTTGAATTTCATGCAGTTGGGTGATGTCTCCAATCATGTGCCCGGAAAAGCCAGTATCAACATACCATGTTTTGATGATAATCCTCCATAGCTGATCCTGCATAAGGTGTGAGATTAGTTAGATTTAGGCACCCAGTCCATTGTAACACTGGCTAAACCTGAAGTATCCATGCATGGCTCCTGTTGCCATGTCACGTCTTCCCTATTCTCAAATTAATTTCTTGAATTAACACGATGAATTTTAAGGGACTGGTCTGTTACAGTTTTAGGCAACCATCTGTAGTCAGGTTTGAGGACCTTATGACTAACACAGATGGGTTTTCTGACTTCGGCTTTGGGAACTGATGGTGAACGAATTCTTAGTCCCTTGGCTGATTTCAGTCTCGGGTTTGTTTTTTGGGTTGAACCTGGCCTTTTATCAGGTTTCTTTGCCATTTCTGGTTTATGATGTTTAGATCCCCGACTTGTATGTTTATGGACATTCCAGTCACCCTCAGAGGAGTTTGCATTGGTGGGTTTTCTGTTAAGCAGATTTTGAAACCCCTGCCTAGGCATACTCCTTTCTCTTCATCCATAATAAGGAACATATGGATGATATGGACCGTTTCTGGCTTTGTGACCAGGAGTTCCACAGTTGTAGCATGTCTGCTTCTTTAAATAAAAGCCATTGCTATAAACTCCCGGTCTCATATATTTGTATGACCCTGCTCGATCTTTATTAACCTTTTCTATTTTAGTTGTTTTTCCGCAAGAGCATTTACAAGTTTCACCTTCTTTTACAAATTTTGGAGCAATATATTTATTAGTTTTCATAGGTCTACCAACATTATTATCAGTCACACCAATATTAAACGTAGTAACAGAAGGTTCAAGCACACAACTTTTGTTCTTAAAAACAGAGCCCACCCAAACATTAGTTTCAATGGAACCAGAATCATAAACAGTTTTAATTTGTTTATTCATTAAAGCAAGTAAATCATCCTCTTCTTCTTTCAACCAATCTTTAACTAATACTTCATCTGCACGTGAAGCAAAGGCATTAGAATCACCCTGATTAAAAAATACAAACTCAATGGATTTGAGGAAGCCCTTTCCCACAACATCATTTGCAACCTTTTTACCATATTGCGAATGTTGTTCCCTTTCCTCTTCCTCTTTGGTCATTGGAAGACGTATAATTATTTTTGAAAGGAGGGGAAATTCTATCAATCCCAAGACCCGCACCCTTATTATCCTTATATTTCAATTGATGTTCAATTATATTTTCAACTACCATACTTGATACATCAAATTTCTTAAAATTAAAATTGGTATTTTAAAAATTAGCATTTACTTTTGCAATTTCTAATTTAGATGCGTCTAGTTCAGCAGTTAAAGTTGCTATTTTCGTTTTAGTATCAAGATAAATGCAAACTTGTTGACTTAAATCAACTTTTAGTTTAGGAATATCTTTTTGTTAAGCTTCGATCTTCGGTTTATATTTTATCTCATGGGCCTTGTAGGTGTTGTTATCTGTCACACCCCAACCAACGACGGAAATGTCTGGGTGCGAACCGTTGGTTCACAGCTCACAAGGTACTGTCATACAATTTAAATATGACAATATCTAAATATTTATTAATTACAAAATTTCAATCAAGTACACAAAGTTTAAACAAATTACAAAAATAAAATAGAACACAAATATCTTTTATTTTATTAACCAAGGTCTCTCTAAGTGTTGCTTCACGTTAGGTTCAAGCCAAATGATAACCTGCAAAGGCGTATAAAATAATATAGATTTGTCAACACGAGGTTGAGTGAGAAAAGTTGCCAGTTTTGATATAATAATAATAATGTATAAGTAAAATAAGCAAAACTGATATTGTGAGTATAAATAAATCAAATTATTAGCAAATAGTTGTGTCAGTTGACCATTACCTAGCGAATCAGGATTTGGCTACTATGACAAGCAAATACAAATGTGGGTGTCTGTTGACCATTGCCTAGCGAATCGGTCTTGGGCTACTAAGATGGCGTAGATCATACTTACTGCGATATATTATGATGGACCTCTCCGAAAAACTATGAAATAAAACAAGTAAACAAATAGCAATTAATCATTCAATTGATAATACACAACACTCACAATTTGTTAGAGCAAATAATATAGAATATGTAAATACTGATAAATACACAAGTGTCCCCAAAACATTTAATAGATATAAAAAACGGGGAATGACTTCTCACCTTGATGATTAAGCGAATAAACTAAGAGATAAAATAAACGAGCAAAGCTAACGTGAAAATTTTTTTGATCCAACTAGAGCTGAGACTTATACAAAATAAAATAGTGTCAAAACCGAGAACATAGCCCCTTGCATCAATCCGGTTATGAGATTTTCAGTTAATAAGCGAGCTGGTATTTACCAAAATTCGAACAACGAGTCGGAAGTCGGGTTTTGGTCAGTAAACTCAAAATTTTGAGATAAAATTAAAAGTCTTTTGGCCCGAAATCTAATTCCAATAAGAAGATAGAGAAATATGATAGTCAAATATTTTGAGTATTATGCCCTAAAACGGGCCGGAGAGCAATTGATCGACAAAACCATATCAATCAGTAAAATTAATTGAGGAATTTTGTTAGTTAGATAAAAACCAACGTTTTTCATGAAGACAACTTACCCAGAAAGATAAAGGAGAGATGGGAAAAGACGAGTCAAAGGGTATTGAAGCTTGAAAGTCAAACCAGAAGATAAAAGTTTTTGAAGAAAACACCATAAATATTATGAATGCTTTTTTTTAGATTTAGGGGCTGAGTTTCTAGATTATTTTAGGGTTTTAGGTTATGTTAATTTAAATAATAAAGTCCATAAATTTTTTTATTTGGTAAACGAACTCATTTAGGAAACAAAATAATCAATAAATGACAAAATCATGTCCAATATCTTAAAGATCATGTCTTAAGCATCAAGAAATGACTTGGGCTATTTTAAAACATTAATTGACATGACTTGGAGTTTAAGTTTTGCTAATTTATTAAAAAATATAAAAGTTTTGGCAAAATTAGTCCCCGTACTTCCATAAACACGATTTTTAGCTGTTTTAAGCGATTTGAGAGTTGTTAAGGACTATTTGGCATGATTTAAAGTTATGAAATTATAAAATAAGTTAAACCAAGTTAAATATCAATAAATACAAGTTTTAAATAGTTTGAAAGATCTGAATTACATTCCTAAATCGATTTAAACATAAACGAATACAAATACGAATAGTCCGAGATGTTACATTAGCCCTTTTAACATCCTCCATTTGTCTAATGGTGGTTTCATTAAGTCTATACATTTCTACTTTGTATGCACATTCAGAAGAATAAAGTTGAGTTTTTACCTGGTTGGAGTTTGGAGTTGAGGTTACCATGAAGGCGAATTGAAGCTCTTTTTTCAGATCTTCAGTCTGATTCTCTTCTTCTACATTGTCAACTTGAGCCAAATTAGCTAATTCCTATCCCAAGTTAAGTCCCTTCATCAGGTCATCCCATCCAAATGGTTGTACAACCATAGCCTTCTCACTGTTTAATCCAACTCCTCCTCATTGCCCCACTGGTACAATGACCCTTTCCCCATTTGGTTCTTTGGCAGGATTTGTGCATTCGCGAGCAAGGTAACCAGGCTCGTGACAATTGTAGCACCTCATCTTGCTTTTGTCAAATCCCACCCTTTTGTTGTTGATGATAGCCAATTGTTTTTACCAGTATTATTGGTGAAATTCTTTGCCCTGAAGACGACCATGGCCATTTGCTATGAAATATCCATATCCTCAATGTCTTCAGGATGGATTTGATCCAATTCAGCAAACACAACTGGCGATATGATGTCTCCAGAAAGAAAGGCATTATATTAATTCATAAAACCTGCAATCATGGCGATGTTCTCCTCAGTTTCCTTAGAGATGGAGGGAATCTAAGAGGTAGGCTTGGCTGAAGAGGCTTTAGATGAAAAGGAATTTGTATTTATAGATGCCTTTGAGGGTGTTATGGTAAAATGGCTTGAGGTGGATCTTAACCTGCTTGTTCCATCTTGAGCAGCGAAAGTAGTATTGGTGGATGGACTATAACCAGTAGTGTTATAAGAGCTAGCGTGGTTTATGGCACGCTATTTGTAATCCATATCATATGAACTGATCACTGCCTTCATCTTATTGATTGTCAGTTTTTCCAAGTTTTTTGTTTCCTTGATCAATGCTGCATTTAGATCCCATCTTTGAGGAAGGGAATTCAACAACTTCTGATTGACCTCAAGAAGGGTCAATTCAGTCTTAGCAGATCTCATCTTGGTCACAAGCTTAGTGAATCTTTGTAGTTCAGTAAAAAGAGATTCACCCAAAACATGATTGAACATGTAAACTCCTGTTTCAGCAGATCTCTTCTACTCTGCTGCATATCCTCATTTCCCTCGAAGTGTGAGGCCCCGTTCCCGGTAACCCTACTTTGGTGTTGGATTTACTCATAAACACAGTTCTAAAATCAGAGTTAATTAAAACTTTTGTGGAATAATTAAACTTCATGCATTACATTACAAAACATCAAATCATATCTTAACATACAAGTTGTCTTTTGATATACATTAACATAAAATAGTCATGACATTTCTTCATAGATGCCAGTCTCTTTAGCTCATGCCATGTGTCCCTCCTTAAGCCAGCTGCCTCAATCTATTTCCCTACGTGCATACTAAAAGTCAGCTACGCTGAGTGAGTTCTAGATTATCAGTTAACATACACTACATTCATATTCTTACTCATACGTGTCCGAAGATACGTATTCATACCTTACATGTTATTACTTCTCTCATACATACTTTAGATACATGAATACGTACTTACATACTTTCTTTCATAAAACCCTATGGTATACCATAAGCTATTCTACATTAACATCACAGATATTGTAAGGGTGTGGTCCCTAACATCACAGATATTATAAGGGTCTGGTCCCTAACATCACAGATTTTATAAGGGTCTGGTCCCTTCTGCCTCGAATAACCATATAACCATACCTGTCTCGTCAATCATCCCTACATTTATCATACATGCATACTTTACCTGTCTTATGTATATTATATATATATATACCTGCTCATTCATACAATCATCATATAGTAATAACATTCAATACATAGTCATACACGTATCATACACTTATCAATTAAGTAAATGTATTAACTATCACATAGGAGTATGCACACAGCCCTGAAAGCATAACAGATAAAGGGGCTAGAACTCACCTGGATCCTGTTTTGTTCACCGTTAATAGTAATCCCCTTCCTGAGTTGTGCACGGCTAACTGTGTAACACATCACGAGTGTCAATTATCTATTACTACTACCTCATACATCCACATTAATGAAGCCTTCAACTAACGGGGGTCTGGGGGCAGCGCCCCCGGTAGCGGGGTCTAGGAGCGGCAGCGGTCCAAGGGGCAGAGCCCCTGGCTGGGGTTGAGCTGCCCTTTCATGAATTTTCATTAATAGTCCTTTAACAAAAATGCATCAGAAAATGAATTTCATGAAATTATGCATGGAATTTCGCTTGGAATTTCGCATCACATGGGAAGGTTTCGCTTCGCATGGGAAGTTTCGCTTCGGATGTGAAGTTTCGCTATGCATGGGAAGGTTTCGCTTCGCATGGCCATTTCGCTTTGCATGCTTATTTCGCTTCGCATGGCGTGCGATGCGAAATTCTTGGATTTCGCATGGCATGTGATTCGAAGCCCTTTTTCATGCGAAAACCGCTTTTTACTTCATTTTTACCATTTTAAGGCCATTTTCCTTCGAGATTCTTCCTTAAGACCCGATTCTACTCTTTTTATGGGTTTCGGGTCGTACCAACTTTGTATACCCGTGTTTTTCATGGTCCAAACATCATCTTTTGTCTTATAACACCCCTGTGAGGTTATAACTTACCAAGTTTATGTTTTTTTTACGCCATACAACCCGATCTATCATTCTATCAGTTTGCATGTTGAACTTAACCGCAAAACTTAACCTTTTAAACCAAGACTCACCTTTCTGCTCGCGGGTTCGGGTTCAGGTCTGGACAATACATAGACCTGGACGTGTTCTTGCTATTTGAAGACTTTTACACACTAAACTCTTCCTTACTCTACCCGGTTTGGATTCGGGTCTTGAGTGAGTGTATGTGTGTGTTCTAGGGTGTGTGTGTGTGGAAAGAAAGAAAATGGTGAAAGGGTGGAGGGGTTAGGTTTATATAGGGGGTTATGGGCCCCACAACCCACTCACAATTCCAAATCCAAATATTATCTAAACATCTACACACACGATCAAATTAACGACACACACGAAATAATAAATTCTCTTGTATTTATTATTCTCAAAATACGGATGTTATACGAAGGTATCTATAATGGCTGCCTATAGCTCAGCCGACTTTGCAACTCAAAGACTAATAGCAATATCAGGGGATTGTGCTAAGGGTGAGAGTAGATAAGGCTCTCTCATCGTCCTCCACCTGAGCAAAGTCTTCATCAGTGAACAACTCCTCTAGTTTAGGAGCCACAGTTCCCTCAGCATTGTCTAGCATATAGGTGACTATAGTTAGATGCCTCAGAATGCTTCTCCAACCCTTGGAGTCTTTCCTCTTCATATACCTTTCGAATCGATACTTCAAATCATCATATCCATCAGCAGGTAGTAGACGGGGAACATGAGTTGTGGTTCCCATCACGGAGTCAAGCTCCTGATGGCTATTTATTGAGGTCAACACGTCTTCCTTTGAATCCATTTTAGCCGAAAACTAGCCTGACCAAAAATAGTAATTTTATTCGAGAATTGAAAACACACCGAAAACCCAAGTATACACTGAAATCCCAAACCAATCCTGAGAACACTGATGGACTGAGAACTCCTGACCATCGAAAACTCTGAGACTGATAACCCAATATACAATAAAAAACAAATTATTTCCAATAACCCCTTGTGCTAAAAACCACGGTGAGCCGAGAACCAAAGTGAGCTGAGAACACAGATATACCAAGATGTAGGACCCCGAATCTCGGGAATCCTACAGTTGGGAATCACATCCACAATTTCACAAAAGTTTAAAAACCAAACGTTTTGTTTTTATTTAAAACAAGTTCAGAGTAAATAACAGCGGAAAAAGTGTAAGTATTTAAAAATCCCAAACACGGGTACAAGTATCCAAAATCAAGTACAAATAAAATATCTACTTTATTTGAAATCCTTGACCAAAAATGCCTTCAACCTTCCAAGTAGTCTCCAGCACGTCCAAGCGATAACCTCCAATCCTTAACTTGAAAGTCAAACTAACATACACACAAAGTCAGCTTGAGCTGAGTGAGTTCAGGTTTTCATAAACAATAATTCATACTTTATTTCAAAGTTATAGTGCTAAATAGCAGAGAGGATAATAATAAGATAAATAAATATAGTTCACCAAATAATACATTCATCGTCGAACACACGTACACGGGCCTCTCCACCACGAGTCAAGACTCGAGTAACATATTTGACCCGGACGCGGTAAGACCTAAGCACGTGACACGAGCCTCTCCACCACGAGTCAAACCCGAGTAATATATTTGACTCGGCCACGGCTTACACATCCAAACACGTGATACGGGCCTCTCCACCACGAGTACAACCCGAGTAATATATTTAACCCGATCACGGTTTAACATACAACGGGCCTCTACACCACGGGATTTTAAAACCCGAGTAATATATTTGACCCGCCAAAATGATGATCACGCCACGTGGGCCTCTCCACCATGGGATTTGAAAACCCGAGTAATATATTTGACCCGGCCGTAATCACCATGCACACACACATCAATAAGCCTACTCACATCATTCTTAGTCACAAGGAACTAAATGTCATCATACAACCGTAGGCTATAAGGTAACACATACTCATACATATAGATATATAATCCCAAAATATACCATATCGTAAGTAAGCCATCCTTAGTCACGAATGGCTAACTAACATCCCTAATCATAGGCCATCGGGTAACACATGCACATACATACATACATATATACATACATACATATATATATATATATACATACATACATATATACATACATATATATATATATATATATATATCATCCCAAAATATACCATATTACAAGTAAGCCTAAGGCCATAAGGTATAACATGTGTATACGTACTTAAATATCATCACAAAATATACCATAGTACAAGTGAGTCTATGCAAAATCATTTAAGCGGTTTATCAAGTAAAAACAGTTCGGTGTGTATGCTTGCCCAAAACTTGAAAAGAGTGAAAAGGGCCATCATGAGCTCACCTGACACAAGGTATGATTTCACCACAAGCTAGAGGATCCCTACGTAGCCCCACAGCTCAAACTCCTGTCGGTTTACACACAATCAATATTATTGACATCGAGATGACTCGTTTATCCTACGAGACGTTCTAACATGGTTCGAGTTACCTAAAGCCTCGACCTCATCGAACCCAATCACAACAGCCCCCCCCCCAAGGCCTTTCATTCACCAAAACGACCCTTAGATACTCCCGGGAATAAAGAATTCCCAATTTACCCCCGGAAGCACTAGGTGACACTAACACGCGCGTTTAAGAGTTTTTTAAGCACTTAACATCCAACTCAGCCCCGTGTGGACCCAATATGATAAATTCACAGCCAACAAGTCCACACGACGCTGCACGAGTCAAATGGGTCGGTAACACGCAAGTACAACGAACTAACTATTCAATAAACGCAAATGCGCGTTGTACCGACCCGTTTGAGTAATCGACAACCAATTCAGCCCCCATACATATAAAAATGATTTTTCAACAGCCCGTAACCCGAACCACGGTCACCCGAACTGAATTGGTCGTTAATTACTCCAATACTCGCGTTAAACGCAACAATTCGCTATTCTAGACAACCGAATATCCAATTTCAATCTACAACTAGTTGACCAATCAAACGAATACCAAAGGACATGATTTTAAAGTATGAATACTAGAAATACCTTGGAAAATGTTGGTGCAAAAACTCACTTCAAACAGCCCCGACAACATCACAATTGAACATCCACCGGTTAAGCCTAAAATGAACTTATCGATCAATAACAAGCAAAACATGCAGATTTTAGCATGCGAAGATGCATTTAATTACATAGGATAACCTTTGAAATAAATTCTTAAATTTTTACCAGACTTTAATACATGTCTTAGGTTTATAAGAATATTTTTATTATATTTTTCTAGTGGACAAAAAAATCATAAAAATTCCTCCAACACAGGAAGGTATGTGCAGCTATTTCAGTGCGCAAGAAAATGGTTTTATTTTTATAAAAATCATTACCCAGCCAAATTAAACGATTCCAATTGGTTTTGGTTCGTAACTCAAAATATTAACCTCCAGAAGTGGAACCAACCAATTTAGACTTGTCGAAAAAGGGTTATGATGTCGGGAAGACAGACCAGAATCCGTCATCCCGCATCAGCTTTGACACTCGATCTTATAAAATCATAAAAAGTATTCAAATCTCATCCAAAAATTACGTATTATACCTTTTTGGAAACTAGACTCAAAGTAGAATATGATAGAAACAAGAATCGATCAAAAACAATATATTTTCATCGAGTTATAGGCCGAGTAACAAACAAGTACGAATCTATCAGAAATTGTTATAATCAAAACTCAACCCTAACGTGTTCAACAAATGGTTTAATGGTGAAAAAGAGTTATACTAAGATAGAACCGACCTTGAATTAGACTCGGGAGGCCGGAGAATGGCTGGAACCTGCACAGAAATCAAGGAGGAGCCTCCCCTAGCTGCTGCCGATCGGAATTATGGTGGGGGGCTAGGGTTTTTCTTGTTATAATATAATAATTAACATTTTAGCCCCTCAACTATGAAAGGTGCAACAACTTGGAACAGAAATTAATAAATTTAGCTTACGGTAATGATGAGAAGGTCTCCGAGGAATGCTGGATAAATCCCGAGAATATACAAGCTTTGTTAGGCATACCCCTTTTTACCAAAATTTTCGGACGTTACACAAGAACATTGTTTGACTTAAACAATACTCAAAATCCTGATAAACAAGGGATTTCGTTATCTTTGAATTTTCAACAAGATTTGAACAATTCTTATCTCAAATCTCTAACCAAAATGGCTAAAAGCATGATGAAGATTAGTTCTTTGTGTTCTTCGGTTTCCAGTATGCTTCAACAATCGGCCGAGCAATAACACCCCAAAACCTCCAAAAACATCAGTTTCTTGAATCTTTGATATCACAACCGAGCCTAGAATTGGTCTATAGACTTTGCTACCACTTGTAAGTCCCGAATCTGGATCACTACAATGCAATATCAACTAAACACATGATTGGGCGGAATCCAAACACGTGATGAATCAAGAAATAAATAAAAAGAGTACAAGCACAGGATTCAAAGCACACGTTTATTATAAACGTTAGGTACTTTATACTGAAATACCAAAACCGGTTGCACCTTTATAGAGAATAATAATGAGCGTGCCCAACAAAATAATAAACATAAAGCTTATATAGGTTAACATAAGCTAGCCCAATCTTAACCCCAACCCATTAAGCCCATTGAAATCCCTCAATGGATTTCGGTTTACACTAAATAAAACCATAAACCCTTTATAAAGCATAAACCAAAAAATATGTCCCAACAGTCCTCAGCTCACCTATGCTCATTAAGATCAAGTTATACCTACACCTTTCTGTACTATCCATGCTCATCAAGTCCAAGCCTACCAACCCCGCGTCATTCAAGCTCCTCCAATCAATCAAGATCATCCTTACCTAACCCAAACCTATCAAATCCCATACCCGTAAGATCAATTTTATAAAACTTATTCTAACCAAATCCCACTCTTTCCACACGATCAAGCTTAAGCTATTCAAGCTATCCCAAATCAATCCACCTTGACTACACAAGTTCATATATATCAAACTCCTCAAGGTGCTCCAAGTCAACTGTAACTAAGCTACTCAAAGACTCTGAAGACTGTCGCTGCTTGCGTTATTCTATCTTTAGTTATTTTGTCTTTTCAAATTATGTATTGTAGCGACTCATTATTTAATTATGGTGTTGAAAAATTTCCTTTTGAATTAGTTGACCTTTGCGTGTTTCTAATTCATGGATAAAATTTATTTCATTTTCAATATAATTGTTTATGGTACCGTAATCCTATCTTATTTTCCTGTTCTCGTTCATGATCAAATTTTGTCATCTCATTCAAAAATTTTAATCTCAACTTCAGGGATTCGTTTCCTTTCAATTTTAAGATTTATACATTTATATCAAAAGATGTTTTAAAATTTTCATTGTTTTCATTAATCAAAATCGAAGGTTCACCACATTTGCTTTATTAGAAATGTTTTATACATTGATGATCTTTTGGTTTATATTTAAAATCAAGACATAGTTACTATTGTCCTTTATATTCTAAATTGGTCTTTTTAGTCCTTTTTGTTCAGAATCCAACAACATTTGTCATTTGGCCCTTACCTAGTTAGTTTTTCTCGTAAGTTAGGTCATGTACCTTATGTATAAGGGAAAACTGGTTATTTTACCTATATATTTAATTAAAATTAGTTTAATAAATTAAGAAAAAACAAATAAATTAAATAATTTTAACATTAAAATAACATAAATTCATCTTCATCAACAAACATCATATGGCCTTCAAGATCCAAAATGCACTTCTTTAACAAATCTCAATCTTCATTAACATTTTTCGTCTTCATCAACAAATTTTCAAACAACCACTAACCCACCATATTATATTGCATCATTAACCACCACCACCATCGTCCACCTCTAATCAACAACACCCCATTATGATATCACCTCCTTACACTTTTCTACCCTCATGTGCTTTGCACATGACTATATTTAGCGAGAAAATTTAACGGTCTAAAGGACAACGGTGTAGCAATTGGAAACGTTAAGTTTAAATCCGATCAATTTTGAAGATAGAGGATAATCACTGAAATTGGGTACAAACATAAAGGACAATTTTTGCAATTCTGTCTAAAATTAATTAAAACGTTAATTTTCTCCCAATGTTATGTCTTTAAAATGTTTCTGACCCACACGATCAGGCAAATTTTGTGGACCATCCGATGATAGAAGTAGTTATGGTCTGGAACATAATTATTAAAGTCCTCGCATGGATATTGTATTACCTGCGATTGTGTACCATAACTTAGAACCGAGGGTATTTTGGTCAACGACACATGTGTGAAGATGATAAGGACATAGTAGATACGCTACTGGTACTTCCTATATATAAGTGCCCTTATCAGATATTCATTTGGAGCGTTGCTCAGATTACTCGAAGCTCCATCTTATGCTAAACTTTTAATTACTTTAAAAAGTTTTTACTTAAAACTTTATTATTTATAACACTATTTTTGTTTTAGTTTTCCTTAATTTCGGGACGAAATTTCCAAAAGTAGGGAGACTGTAACATCTCGAATTGTTCGTATTTGTATTCATTTACGTTTAACCCGATTCGGGAATGTAATTCGGATCATTTGTATTAATAAAATCGTGCATTTATTAGTACTTAACTTTCTTAAATTTAGTTTATGCCCTCATAACTTTTAAACTAATCAATCAACCCTTAGAAACCCTTAAAATCACTTTGGCTATAAACATCATTTATGGAAGTGTAGTGTTAAAAAATGACATTTTGGAAAAATCTGGTAAAACCCAACCCGCCGCACATCGCAATGGGGGTGTGCTCAGTCTGCAAAAACCACAGTTCAGTTTTGGTTTTGGGTTTTTGTTTAATGCTAGGTCCTTCGTAAACCAATTACAAATCACGAAATTGCCGCCCAAGCTAAGTAATCTAATGTTATAACATTTTCCACATTCATTTTCTTGTTCTACAATCGAAATCCTTAGGTTAATTAACTTGATTTTATCATCAATAGCTTATTCGATTTCCTTAAACGAACTATTACCTAGTAACGATATTGGGGTGTTTTATTTAATAAAAACACATCCCTAAACTCTAAAACCTATCATATCTCATATCTTCACTCCTTCATTCCAAAAATCCTTTCAAGATGCTCACGTCGTATGTCCTCCCACAACCTTTTCTTTGAGACTTTCTGATTGGTTGGAATAGATATAACAATTCCTTTATACTGGCATTTTGACCTTGAAGCAAGTACCATGTTTTCTTTTATCTCTTGCTCTCATTCTTTTTCCTTTTTTCCTCCTTTTCTCCCATATTCCTCCATTTATTCTTCCAAAGTTGTCCCAAATGAATCTTGTAGGCATGACAGACTTTTATCACCCTATGATACTACAATGCTATATCAACGGCCTTTTCTCTCCCAATCTGGATCTTATGATTAAACAATACCTCCACATATTTCTCTGAACAATTCACTTACCACATTGGATCCATAACACCTATCACATCCCACACTCCATCTCTATTCAAAACTATTACAGCCTCACCACAATTACAATCATAGTACCACCACCAAAAATAGACATGAAAGTCTTGCTCCATGGGATACATAGGTATACTCTTCAACGTGCCATGTTTCTTGTATCATCATGTCTTCACCAATTCTTTAGTTTCTGGATCAATTTTTACTCTCAATTCGTGCAACAAGTCTTTGCGGAGTCCAACTTCGGAAATTACATTTCAACTGTCTTTTAATAAACTCCCAAATTTCTTTCATAGGACCTTTCTTCGGACAATATAGTAGTTCTTTATCCACAATGTCCATTATGTCAATCAACGGTAATGACTTTAACTCACACAAACTGTTAAAGTACTGAACACCAAACGTCCTTCTTACTGCAATCTTTCTAATCTTGTATAGACAAGCAATTCTCACAAGTTTTCCCGGTTTTACCTCCTTCTCCTTTATAGTAATTGACAGATTTCAAGTATATACGTTTCGACTTCACCTTTTGTCATTCAAACCAGTCAATTTGTTCGTGACTTGTAACCTCCTCTTCTTCAACTGATTTACTTTTGTCAACTAGAATTGGATTACCTTGACTATCAAACTCTGGACTTATCATTTCGATCTCCTTGTCAAAGTCTTCGTCACATTCAGGAAATTCTTGATTTATGTTCACATAAGCCACTAGTTCCTTTTCCAATTCCTCCTCCAAAACTTGCTCACCAACGAACACCATACCGTGACTGCTAGGAGTTTCCAGATCTTGCTCAAAATAAAAAAACAAACTCCTCCTTATTAACTTCTAAGAGTTTCAAAATATCAGCCCTGGTCATTTCAATCTCTCCCTCCTCTAATTCTCACTATCAAATGAAAATACTCTCGGAGGTTTAGATGAAATAGGTTCAACATCTAATACTTCTAAATATTCAACATTTTCTCCTTTAGATGTCTCCTCGTGAGTTTGTTCTCCAATACCAGATTGTTCGGCTTGGGACACATCAACATTAACATCCGAACTTGAACCAATCTTGACCCCAATTCCTCCACAGTGCTAGGATCATCAAGCGTATCATCATCAAATCATCATGTGTAGGAGAATCACCAAAATCAACTTTTTCCTCCTCATCATCATCTTCATCCTGATATATCACCTGATCTTCATTCTCTACTGACTCTTGAACAATCACTTGTTCTTGAGGTATAACAACCTATGGCTCAATAACAGTATTAATAACTTCAGCCTCAGCAACAAAAGATGTACCAACCTCTTGTACCATATGTTGGTCAGAAGATACAATCACAGGTTCATTCACTTTACCCTTGCCTTTAGCATAACTCTGTCTTGATCATACTGAATCTTGAAGTCAACTTCTTCCACCGATGCATTTCCACCAAAGATTCTTTCAAACAAAACATCAATTTATTTATTCTCAACTTCATGTCTTAGACTCAAACCCAACCTTTCTTAAAGCAGCATGAAATATCTCATATGCTAATTAAGCAGATCTGATTGTTGTTCCTCCTCAACTCACTATTAGCAATGATTTTCTTCTTTTTAGCATTTTCGTTCCTCAAACACTCATTTTCTACCGTAAAACTGTCAATACGTATCCCTTGCTCAGTAAAAACTCCCTTCAAAGCATCAAACTCTTAAAATGTTGGAAAGTCACCAACACAACCAGCATCTAAAGATGGAAAATTTACAAAATCTGGAGTTAATTGTAGAGTTCTCTTTGGAGCTGCTTGCTTGGGTTCAGGTGGTATTGGTGTAGCCTAGACAACTGGAGTATTTAAAAAATTATCGTCACGACCCAGGTCTACCACTGGTTCTTCCACAACAAACTCAGGGTTGATAGGAGTAACAACAACCTCAGGTTGATCAGCTTCGTCTTGTTCATCTATAAGCTTCATCACTAGAGATTTTGCCCTTTTTGACTTCTTTTTCACACGAATACCTTTCTTCTTTGTAATCGGATTCTCAACTACCTCAAGCACACAAGCCTCATCAGTATCTTCTGTAGACTTTCTCTTCTAAGTTGGATTTTTCTTAAACCTTGCCCTCGGATTTGCTAATGCTTGACGTCGAGACTCGGAATCCGACTCAGTTGCCTCATCATCCTTCTCATATGTGGCAGAGTGTACTACCTCTTCTTGTGTACTTTGTGTAACCACCTCCTTTTTTACAACCTTTCGTTTCTATTTAGGAGAAGAAGTCTCTTCATCAGTATATGACTCAATTTTGATAAACCGTTTGCTTCCGCCAACAGGTTTAAACCCAATAATAATCGTCTCTCCAGCTTCTGTATCAGATGCACTTCCATCCTTTCGCCATTTATTATCCGAAGGCATAACATAATATTTATTCACTAAATGTCCAAACAGCTTTCGAAACTTTGGAATCTGATCTTCAGTTTTGTTTCGATACGAGACAAGCTTAGCAAGTGAATTTCCAGTTATATGATCTAAGAATAACACATTCCCCTATTTCTTGACTTCAGGAAACTAATCATCTACAAACATCTGGATAAATCTTGGTTACTGTAGCCACTTGTCTTTGCCAAAGTTCAACTTTATATTATCTAACACCATCCTTGAAAAATTGTACTTCAGATTCAAACATAATGCGGCAATCGTGCTCATCTGATGATCGAGTATCTCATCATACCCGCCCTTTCTATGTCCCAGACAATGTACTACTACATGCACCAAAACTTAAAAGGCTTTGACAATCCCGTCTTCTTGAACGATAAAGTATTAATTGACTCTCGGTATCCAATCCTCAGAAAACAACCTTTTACCAATTTCTCATCAAGATCAACTAGATCAGTCTCAGCATTGCCAAACTCTGATACTCTTCGAATAACAACTTCTAAAATCACTAAGGTGCTATTTGTTTTTGAAGGCAAAAACTGTCTGCAATCTTATTTCATCTGATTTCTTGTCTGCAAATAAAGATGTGGTCTGAAGGTTTGCAATATGAAGATATCATACTGTTTGTTTTATAAACTGGATATCGTCTGCATAAGCTGAAAATTAGAAGCAATAAACTGGATATGGTTTGTATAAGTTGAACGGTGGTGGTGGACGGTGGGGTAGTGGTGATGGACGGTTGTGGTGGGTGTGGACGGTGGTGGTGGCCGACGGTGGGTGGTGGTGGACTGTGGTGGTGGGTGTGGACGGTGGTGGTGGCCGACAGTGGGTTGTGGTGGTGATGGATGGTGGTGGTGGCAGACGGTTGGTGTTGCGGATGGTGGTGGTGGACGGTGGTTGTGGCCAATGGTGGGGTGGTGGTGGTGATCGATGATGGTGGTGGCTGGTGGACGGTGGTGGTGGAAGGTGGGGTAGGTGGTGGTGTCAGCAGACGGTTGGTGGCGATGGTGATGGATGGTGGTGGTGGTGGTGGTTGGTGGCCGACAGTGATGGTGGTGGACGGTAGTGGTGGTGGACGGTGGCGGTGGTGGTGGCGAACGGTGGGTGGTGGTGGTGGCTCACGGTGGGTGATGGCAGTGTTGGACATTGGGTGTTGGTAGGATGTTAAGAAGTGTGAAAAAGTTGAACAATGGCTTATTTTTTAAGACCATAAAAGCAGTTTTCAGATCTTTTTTTTCTAAAAAAAAATAGAAACAGTCTTTAGAAGCTTATGTCTGCGTGCCTGTAGACGTAGACCCCTTGCTGACCTGTTAAGCAAAAACAAACAGCACCTAATTCTTTACCCTGAATCAACGTCTTGATATCCTTTCCTTCCACCTTGGCATTTGCCCAAAACTCTGCAACTATAGTCTCGTACGATTCAGCAACACATGATATTGCTTTCTAAATTCTCGAACGTTTTAGAAAAGACATCATGCAAGTGAAATCCTTAGACTTCTTGTCAGCTTCATTGAGATAAGCACAAATATTATGCTTAGAATCTGTATTCTTCACACCTTTTACCATCTGTGATCAAAACAGAAATCAGATAAACATGTCAGTACAATTTTTGATCATTTTCATGAAATTTTGGCATTTTGTTTCTAGTCTGTATATGTATATTATTCCGTATATGTCCTGAGACCATGCATATGTATGTTATGAACAAATATGAATAATTTGGTGGGTAAGTTCACTAGCGTGCTTGTTATATAGCTCAACTTATACGCTGCATAGGTAACAACTTATGCGCCGCATAAGTTAAGATATATGCAGTGTGTAAGTTGTATGCCCTAAATTTAGAACCAAATTCATTTTGACAAAGACTGATCATTATAGCTCAATTCAAACTATGAAACACTTATTAGAATGCCGATCAAAGATAAGTTGTATGCCCTAAATTTAGAACCAAATTCATTTTGACAAAGACTGATCATTATAGCTCAATTCAAACTATGAAACACTTATTAGAATGCCAATCAAAGATTATATGTTTCCAATTATGTTTCAAACCTTGTATAGAATAATCAATCAGACAATTTTGGTTAGGGTTTTAGATAGTTTAAATCTATAAACATTAAGTCAAAATAAATGCAATTAAACAAATGAGATAGATTCGATTGTGTCTGAAACCAACTTAAAACCCATTTTTAATCAAAACCAGTTTGTTTTAAAGTTCCAATTGTCACTCAACACACCCATCGGTATTGTTCATCATCAAAGTAATAACAAGCAGATCAGATTTTTACCTTTTCATCTTGAGTTGGTGTGTAGATCACAAAAACAAGATACTTTTGACAGAGTAACAACACATCACTTGAATTTCTAGTGAGAGAAGATAGTGGATTGAATAGTTAGCGTATAAGTCAAATGTGACTTATGCGCGTGTATGTGTATTTATATACACTACTTATGCGGTGTGTAAGTTTGACAACTTACAGGATGCATATATTATGCGCCGCATAAGTTGAAAAACTTATGTGTAGCATAATTATAATTCAAAAATTTTGAACGTTTTGTCAATTCACACCCATGCGTTTATTTAAGTACAAATTGATGTCATTGAACAAACAAAAGAATAATTTAAGTAGCTCAATTTTGAAAAATTTCTGTATACCAAGTCCAAATTAACGGCCTTGAATATAACAGATAAACATTTTCATCCCTTTCAAATGATATGAATTTGAAACACAGCTCAGTTCATCATTCTTGAAAGTTGTTACCCTAGAGAGATAGTTTACCAGACATAAAGAGTCGAAACTAAATCAGAAAAATAAAATCTTTTTGGTTTTAAATGATTAAAATAAAAGAAAATGAAAACCAAACTAAATCAGAAAAATTTCTGTATACCAAGTCCAAATTAATGGCCTTGAATATAACAGATAAACGTTTTCATCCCTTTCAAATGATATGAATTTGAAACACAGCTCAGTTCATCATTCTTGAAAGTTGTTACCCTAGAGAGATAGTTAATAAGACGTAAAGAGTCGAAACTAAATCAGAAAAATAAAATCTTTTTGGTTTTAAATGATTAAAATAACAGAAAATGAAAACCAAACTGTAAACTATTTACAAACATGTAAATCATTTACATATTTTTGTGAATTTAAGCAAAGAATCGTATTGACCAAATTGCCCTTCCACCACGGTTTTATTTTCAGCTTTATTATGACTTACGTTAAGTCAGTGATTGGTATTGTTGTCCACCTAAACCTTCCAACAAATGATTTTAAAATTTCTGTGATATGATTTAATTTAGTTCAATTAACACAAATCTTATATGGACCCCACCTCTCAGGTATAATTGTATATCTTATACAGTGAGTGTTTCACATGTATATTTTTCATTTGATTCTTAAAAATCGATTAGCTATGACTCATGCAAAAATAACATAGCGAAACAACTCATAACGTTAAAATTTTCCTTTAAAATCGGTATTACTACACGCAGATAAGGTTCCATTTTAAAAAAAGTAAAAACATAAAACAAGTTGAAGTTGTATAAGGTTTTAACAATCAGGTCGGATAATACCGTATTATCACGCTGAGAAAGTCCAATGCTTTATAAAAAACCAAAAAATAAATCAGAATATCCAAATGTTAACCTTAGATCGGATAATCTTATTTTGCAGGAGATGATCCAAGATTTGAATAAACATAAAGAAAAAATTAAGTTGAATTTCTTTGCAAACTGAAGTAAGAAAATAAGTTGAATTTCTTTGTAAAATGAACAGATGCATACACAACAATCTTTTTAACTTTTTCGTTTCTTAAAGAAGATATTAACTAAGTTTCAAGATGTTAATCCACTAGATTCAGCTGTATTTTAGATTTGAATCACGCACTTTTTCTTACTTGTTTGTTTAAAGGTTCACCAACGCGTCGATGCAATTAAGCATACAGCCTTTTTGCTTACTTTTTACCAGACTTGGGACCAGATGACCATATGCACTATCATCTTCCTTTTTTGCTTCAAAAACTCATTTTCGATGAGCAACATTTTTCAAATGTTTTTGACTTTTTAGCATTTTAATGTTTTTGACATTTTCAGATATTGAATGTTTTTGGTTTTTCTATTGAATTTCTATCCAAAAAAAATATATAAAAGATATCTGAAAAACTTATGTACAAAAACAAAAATGTGACTCTAATGATGGATTACAAGAGATCAGAATCCATAATCTTGGTATCACTCTTATTCTCACCGCCCAATTCTTAATACCGTTAAGTTTTAGTAAATAGTAAAAACGACTATTGTAAAAAGCATTGGTAAGAAGATCAGCTTTTTGCTCATCGGTGTGATTTTGTCTACGGTTATCAATTTCTTTCCGTAGCAATCAGGAATGAAGTGATACCGTATTCTATATGTTTTGGTTTAGAGTGATTTACTTGATTCTTAGTAATAGAGATAGCAGCAAAATTATCTACAAAAATAAGTGTAGTCAGAAAATTCAGACCGCAATCCCAGCATCTGCTGTTGAATCCAAAAAAGCTAGAGAACAACAACTAGAAGCAGCTACCTACTCAGCTTCATAGGTTGACAGTGAGACGGTGGTTTGCTTCTTACATTGCCACATGACTAACCTCCTGCTAAAGAATTGACACCCAGCAGTTGTAGATTTGGCTTTAAGCTTGCAGATACCTTAATCTGAATACGAGTATGCCTTTAGCACAAACTCATCGGTCACGGGAATACCAGAGACCGACCCCCGGAAATCCCTTCAGATAACGTAGAATGCGTTTTGACGATCGTGAGATGTGAAACCTTCGGATTGCATTGATATCAAGCACACAAACATGTGGCATACATGATGTCTGGTTGAGAATCAGTCAAATAAATAAGGGAACAATCATGGATCAGTCAAGTGTTTGATCCACCTTCTCCTCGTTAGGATCAGGTCCAATCCATGACTGATTCAACATGTTGAATTCTCCAGGATGTCGTTGACACACTCGTTTGATGAATAAAGATACCATCTGGTAACTGATCCACCTGAAGCCCCATGGAAAACTTCATCTCCCCCATTGCGCTCATCTCAAATTTCTTTTCATGACTCCTCGAACTTGCTTGCACAGAACATCGTTGTTGAACCAAAAATGATATCATCCACATATACTTGCACGATCAGCAGATGGCCATCCACTTCTTTAGTGAACAGTGTACAATCAAACCGTTCCTCGAATTAAGCCATTGTCCAAAAATGTTGGGAAATGTTTCATACCAGGCTCTCGGGGCCTGATGAAGTCCGTAAAGAGCTTTATCGAGTAAGTACACCTTGTCCTTGTGGATCAAATCGGCAAACCCCTCTGGTTGTCCCACGCAGACTTCTTCACTAATTCTCTCATGGAGAGAAGCGAACTTTAAATCCAGCTGATAAACTTTAAAACTTTTCCAGGAAACGAAGGCTAGGAAGATCTGAATAGCTCCCAGTCTTGTAACCGGTGCATAAACCTCATTCTAATCGATCCCTTCTCTCGGATAAAAACCAAGAACAACGAGCCGAGCTTTGTTTCGCACAATAATCCCATTTTCATCGCGCTTGTACTTAAAAACCCATTTTTTGTTGATTCTTTTCTTATCATCAGGCAAGTCGACCAATTTCTAAACACCTGGCTTCTCAAAATGTTTGTAACTCCTCTTGCGTGGCATTGACCCAGCTCTCCTTGGTCAACGCTTCTTCAAATGTTTTAGGCTCAATTTTTGAGATAAACATTTAAAGGAAAATTTATTCTACAGTGGTGACGGAGGCTTTGACTCAATTTGACGCCTTGTTTGAACCCCCGTGTTTAAGTCACCTATGATGTTCTCCTTGGGATGATATGAAATAGTCCTAGGTATGACCTCGGTAGACATAGTCACATCAGGTTGGAGATTTGTCAAAATCTCTTCAACTAAACCACTTCAATAAAACTTGGAGAGATATCTTCAATAAGTCCTCTGAATTTTCTCCATCATCATCAAAGACATGAGTTGCCTCTGGTACAGCATCAGAGATTAGGAACAACTTGAGGATCAGTAAAGAAAGAAGATTTAGGTGATGGAATTTATTCTTCAGCAAGCTATTGTTGATATAACATGGTAACAACATCTTCAAAAATTACCTCCTTAGGAAGTTTGAAACTCTTCAAAAGGCTATCATAATCAAATAACCACACATCACCAGGTCATTGGGTTAGAGGAGTATAACATTGACAATCAATGTGTTGGACTTGCACAGTCCATTTTTGACTTGAAGATATACTTGT